>NW_028301578.1:2140000-2302500 GCF_042242905.1 Orbicella faveolata | reverse complement strand
ACTTTGCGATAATTTTGAATTAAGGAGCTTAGGTAAACTATGCACCAGAGAATGGGTTTGCTGTGCAAGTATAACCAGGTAGGCAATCTGAAAGCAATTTTCGGACACTTTCAGTCTCATTTGCATGTGTACAGCCGCCCCCTGCTGAAACATACAGTTAAAGAAAATTTACACCAACAAAACACGAACTAGACTGAAACTTCAGTGAAAATTATAGTTTCACTGCACCCTCAAGGTTTTGAGATGCACCGACGAGAGTAAACACAGCTCCTATGAAGCCTCGAGTTGTGTCTCAACAGTAAAGTTCGCGCCATAAAGGAAACTAAGAGCTTTGGAGCTCAAAGTGGCTTAACGGTAAGACCTTCAAAAGAATCTTGTTCTAGTACCTTAATCACAGAATACACTGTTAACTGTAAATATGTCGGACGCTTGAAATGTCGGACGATTTTACTTGCCGACACTTTTTTCTTCTGAAATCCTCAGTGGAAAAAAGATGGCGGCCGTACATTTTACCACAATACCGTAAGAACCTTACAGTGTGTGTGAGTGTGTGCTAGGTTTGAAGATGTTAGAACTTTTCTGTACGTTTTTATGAGTGTTGTTAAAGTTTTCGTGTGCTGAGAATTATGGGAAAATGTACCAGTCGCCATCTTTTATCCCTAAGGATACGGATTAAAATCGTCCGAAATTGTTGGAAGCAATTTCAGTATTTCTAAATAATATGAGTGCCCTAACAAACATGGCTACCTCATACCTTCTTGCCACGCGTTCTTAAATCCCCGCTTACATCAGGAACCTGACGCTTGTGTTAGTACAGGGGATTAGCAGATGAAAGAGTTAAAAGTAAATTGAAAGAGTTAGGTAAACATTGCTAGAGCTTTGTTACTTGGAAATTAGCGTAGTAATTAAAAGCATTAAAAGCATTAAAACATAAATAAATATAACTAAAAAGGAGATTTATCGAGGGTATATCTGCCAGAAAAGAGTATTTGCAATATGCATGAGACAAATTGTTAGTTCTTCATGCTGCACAGGCCATAGTTGTCAAGTCATTTGAAAAAGAAAGACTGTATAAAATTATAATTACATATGCATCAGATATTATTAACTTAACTGATACAATACATATCTAATAATTCGTGAGAAAATCAGTGAAAATCGCTTGAAATTATTTCACAAATAATTATGCCCCATTACTGTACATCAGTTATTAACATAGATAGTTTAAGCGATTAGTAAGAAGATTATAATTCTCCAAACGACAACTTTTTGTCCATTTATACTCCCGGGTAGAGAGAAAAACCGTGCTTGCCAACGACTATATCAAAGTCTTAAGCACTAACCCTTGAAATTTAACTTCCAAGAAAATTTCTCATTCCCGTTAAATCAAATTACCAAAAACTGGAGCTGAACTTTGTATGAAGAGCAATTGTGAAGTGGGAGGCCCCACGGTGAAGTGAGAGGTTGATAATTAAAAAAGGTCAACTCAAGACTATGAGTGGTCCCTCTTTCGCTTAGTCTGTCGTACGTGGCACGAAAGAAAACCGCAAGAAAAAAAAGACCTTGCGAACCTGAGAACGAGAAGGGCGCGAAAGCGAAAACTTCTCGTCCCTAGGATTTCGCGCGGCCATTTTTTCTCGCGGTTTTCTTTCGCGTCACGCTCGACGAACTAAGCAAAAGAGGGACTAATCGTAGGCTTGGTCAACTTTTCAAGAATGAAAATAAGGCCCTATCTGTCTTCTTACCTCGGAGAGATCGGTGAAACTCCCACTGATAGGTTGTTTAACAAAATCCTGGGTGTAATCCACGTTATGGTCCGGCCAATCAATGAACTTTTCTCTGAAGAGCACCGTCTCTGCGCGCGCAGTCATGCGGCCAAACAGAGCCCACGAAGGCCTGTTGACTTCTGTCGTCTTGGGCAGACCGTCCGTTCTAGTTTTGGGGTCTATTGGGCTGATGGTACTCTTATACTTGAATGGTCCTTTAAAGAGATCTTGTGCAAGGGCTAAACCCTTTGTTCGAGCCAGGCTATGACAGTTTCTACCAAGCCAAAGGTATACCTCGGTTCCAAAGTCAACAACATAAGCCTTCAAATAAAGAAAATCAGAAAATAAATTAGTTAGATATATGATTACCTAAAACAGCCCCCCCCCCCCCCCCCCCGCGCCCCTGTTTCCCAGGGCCGGATTGTTTAAAGCTCAATTAAGCTAACCCAGGATTAGCGAGAATTTTGATCTGAATTTTGTAACTTTTCGGGGAGGTTTTCTGTTTATATTAATTTTCCTTCAGTTTTGTCTTGAGTCTGAATAAACTCAAACTACACAAAAATATGCAGAGAAAAACATCCTTATACGGTAAAAGTTAATACCTTCAGTTAACTTTTAACTGAAGGTATCATTATTTTTTTTTCAGTTAACTTTGCAGTTAGCGCTAACCGGTTCTCGAACAACCAGGCCCGTAATGATAACTGCAACAAGCCTATGAAGTATACAGCCTGACAAATAACCATTTGCGAAAACAGCATCCCCCCCCCCCCTCTCCAAAGAAGGATAAATAAAACAAACCTGTGAATTATCCATCAAATTCGCACTAAGAATACGGCCTGACATATCATCACGTATTACCAGTTCCGGGGGGTCAGATGTACAGTTGACTCTGTACAGTACGTTGGTCTTTATCAAGCCTTTTTCGTGCTCTTCGTCTGAAGGAAAATCGTTGGCATCTGAAATAAATAGCAGGTTGTTAGTTGCCATGGATATAAAGTATTTTGAAAGTAAGTTATTTTGCGATTAAACTATATTTATGTAGCCACCAGTTGAGGATTTTGGTCATAGGCAACTCAGGGTCTATTCAAGATGGATCCGGCGAGGCTTGCTCTAACCAGACGAAATCAGGTAAGTGGGGTTGGCAATCTCTGGTCACCCAGGTTGTGAGTCACTGGAGACTCGGGCTATGTTCACACTTGGTGCCCAAGAACCTTGCCCAAGTAGTATTCTTGCTGGGCACTAATGTGAACAAGCCATTTTACCATGTACTTAAACCAGAATTCAGGTACAGTGCCTGTGCCAGGGTATAAACAAGGTCTTGACCTTGAGCCCGGATGCTAGATGGTAGTTAGGTACTTGGAGTACCAGTGTATGAACGCAAAACAATTTTGTCCCAGTGCCCAGGCAACAGTGTTCGGGCAACAAGTGTTAAGGCAACCTAACACGAACCAATAAAACCGAGGGAGGGCCTTACTAGAGACAGCCACTTGTTTTCAGGTTGGGGGTTACCCTAACCCAGGTGGATCAGTTAAGCAATTAAGTGAGAGAGGCAGGAAGGAGGAAGGGGAGAGTGTAAAAACTGTTTATGATGACAAATCAAGCAGCTACGTAAGACCTAACAAGCAGTCCCTCATTTCCCTTAGCATCTAGCCAGCGCTCTTGATGTGAACTTTCGCTCTTGATGTAAACTTTCCTTCTTTATGTAGCCCATATATAGGAGTCTCTCCCCCCCTCCCCACCGCCCCCCAACTACAGGATAAAATAGAATAGATAAAACATGACCCACAGACAAACAGGAAACTACAATGAAGTGCATTACCTGCCACATCAGCTTTGCCTCCCAGAGTCTTCCAAAAGAGTCTAGTTTGAGAATCATTTGTTTCAAGGTCTTGTTCAATGATGTGAACTTTTGTGGCACCACAGCCTAAGTCCTTCTGTTTAACAATTATAGTGGACACTTCCATTCCCTACCGGTCCAAGAAGATTTTAATCATTTATTGATCTGTAACCTTAAGTAGCGATGTCTTCCCCATTTCTCCCCTCCCCTCCACTGACAATGACAGCGCTAAGGAGAAGTCTTCCCTTGGCAGATAAGGCCATGGGGACATACCGTATACTTAAAATCAGTGAAGGTTCTATATTTTCTAGGTAGCCCTTAGTTCATTCTTGTCATCTTGCTTTGTAAATAACCAACTGGTCTGCCCAACCTGCCAACTGGGAATCTTAACTTTGACTTAATGTGACTTTCATTGGAAGTGTCTGTTTAGTCACAAATTACAGAAATCTGCAAACTGCAATCTTTATCACAAGCCAGTGGTAGATTTAGGGGAGGGGTGCAGGAGCCTTAGCCCCTCCTCCCTCCCTCCCTCCCTTGAAGTGGAATAATTTCACAACTTGTTATTCTAAACCTTTTGGTGAAAATGACATCTCATGCAGAGAACCTATAGATTATTAATTCCTGGAGATATAACCCTCACCCATATTAGTTTGCTAGGGTGTGAACTTATGCTCTCATTGCAACTGATATGCCACCCCTCTCTTCATGTTTCTGTTGCCACACCCTCAGACCAATATTCCCCAGTATGGCCCTTGCACCTGGTTAATAAGAAGTTAGTACCTCACCTTAGCTTTTTTCATGATACTGGCATCCTTTCCATTCCACAAATGGAGCTCTTTTGGAGTCACCAACACAAACACGTCACCTGAATTCAGTGAATTGACTGAAGGTTCCACTAGTCTTGTTTGGATGTGCCTTGAACCTAAAAAAGGTACAATTGAGAAGAGAGACAATCTGCTTATTAATACTCTCCTATAAACAGACCGAGTCTCCCTGCCTCCTGTACAGGTAACCAAATCTCCCAGCTATTGAAGGAAACTGCTTAAAAGTCCATTTTTCACACATATTTTGGCTGATTTTTGGTATTTTGGGGGGAAATTCTGAGATTTTTGATGTATTTTTGTGGTTGAATTGGGGGAGCTCTACCTCTAACAACATTTTTGTAGGGTTGAGGATTTTCAGGTAAAAATGGCGACCTCCCAGTTTTAATTCTTCTTATTTGCTTATCTGGCATCTCTGTATGTCAATTATAAAATTAAGATGAGCAGATTCACCAAATTAAGTCTGAGTCAGAGTAAATGAGGCCGGAAGAAAATGTATGGTCAAGATATCTGCAATGTAACAGTTAGTATTTTCTTTTTCTTTTCCAAACCAAACCTTAATAAAACCCCTTGTAATGTCTGAGAGGTTCACCTGAATTACTTCATAGCATAAGCATGCAATGCATGCAAAGATTTCAGCTACAGAAGAACCTTGTTTATCTGGTCACCAAACCGACCACAAAAACATGGCTGTATTAATGTTGTGGCTGTATTAACAGGGTTCTTTAAATAAGAAAAAGACTGACTGATCTTTCGTTCGGCCAAGAATAAAGGGGCTGTAATAACACGGTGGCCAGATTAATGGGGTGGCCGTAAAGTGGGGTTTCGTGTGCATGTCACTGATAGTACTTATTTTATATTTTTGAAGCTGACAAATGCAAACCTTTGATTTGTAACAACATGACAGGTAGAAATCCTCCAAAGTCTTTGATTTCGGTGCTAACTCCAGAGGAGTCTTTAGCTGTTTTCCTCAAGGCAGTGCTTGCAGCAGCCAGATCCTCTGTGCTTGACAGGCCAGCCATAGCTTCATCAGTAAAAGCTTTCTCTTTTTCTGAAAAGTAGAAATTTTATTCACCAAATATTAAAATTGAAAAATGTTCACTAGGCACTAACAGCTTTTCTTTCAAATGTTCCAAACAGGAGGGTAACAAGTAATACAACATACATGTATGTAGTCATACAAGTACAACTGAACAATAAATCCACCAATTTGTTCCAGAGGCAAGTCTGCAGGCACATGTGAGTATTTATGGATCAGAATTTCGGAGTTGAACAACTTATCGTTTAATTAATTAATCAAGCTTACTTTTCTTTCCAGCAAGTGAGGGTTTCTCATCCGCTCGGATCCTAAGAATCTGAAAAAACAAATTTAACAATAAAACCAAATGCCACTATAAATAATAGTAATTATACAAACCCGCAACGTCACACAATAACCATTCGTGCTCTTCTAACTTCTTTAGGTTAAGGCAGTTCACAACTAACAGTCTGTAATTTGTTCAGGTTGAAAAAGAGTCTCAACATTCTGTGACCTTGATTACATTTTAATGAATACAATACAATTGGGGTACCATTTAGAAGCTAGCTTAGAACACACAGGAGTAGCTAGAGGTCCTTTGCTGCTGCCCTACACCCAGCAGGAGAACGAGCAGTACGTAATTATTAAAGGAGCTCAGTCACTGTATTTTGCATTATTTTGGCCACTTACAAAATAACCTTTTAATTGTTTACTAACTAAGATAGAAAAGCACTCAGGAGATACTACTACACCATAAAGTAACAAGGATGGTTTAGGATGGAGAAGATTAATTAATACGGATTACAAAATGACGAACTTAAAAACTTTAGGCTAAACTTTTCAAGATGTGCGAGCCATGACATAGCCCCTTTAAGTACTCTTGGTGGACCTGCACAAATTCACAATATATGATTCAATGATTCCTCATTGTTTACCAACAAGACAGACAACTTGTAATCTGAGTAAATGCAAAGGCAGATTTGGGGGGAGGGGAATAGATTGGGTGGCTAGCCACCCCCCTTTGGGAGAAGCAAAAAAGTAACAAAACTGAAATAAATTGTGACAATATATTATGGCAGAAATGAAGACAAAACCCAGTAAAGGTACCTACTGTAAAATGTAATTTCTACTTTGTGGTATTGCTAGTATTTCTAATGTAGCAGCTTTCAACTAAATTTCAATTTTCAAATTGAAACATTTTGTGCACATGCCCAGGGACGGTGGAGTCGGGGGGGCTAGATGGGCTTTAGCCCCCCCCCCCCCCCCACCCACCCCAAATTTCGAGCAAAACAATACATAAAATAACAATTTTACAAATATTTCCAGACCCCCTTCAACTTAGCACCTCTGGCACTCGCTTGTAAGCCCCCCAATTCAAAATATGCTCTGCCATTCCTGATGCCCTATTGATTCTGCAACCCCAAGGTACCAATCCTACCCCCTTGAAAAATCCTAGATTTTCCCTTTGACATAATGTAGTTACACCTGCCAATGCTACTGCATATTAACTTACATCTGTTTCAGTTCTAAGGTCCTCTCTATTCTGTCTCTGGCGTAAAGGGTTGCTACTGGCTGCATGGCGTCTGGCTGGCTTGATTTTTCTTCTCTGGTCTGAAAAGGCCTTTAAGCTGAAAACAGCAGTTTTAAATCCAGTGAGCAGAGTGTATACCTCCAAAATACTCAAAGTGTGTATAGTTCAAATATTATGCAGTACAGTACGATACGATACGATTCGATATGATATGATACTTTATTTAACGCTGGGTTTACTCTTAGCTAATCAGCTACACGTAGTTTACAGGTAATCCAGGGCCCTAGTATATTTGAAAAATTAAAATTAAAAATGTACAATAATTGATCATACAAACTGTTCAATAAATTCCGATATCAGTCAAACTTAAGCGATCAAATTTTGCTGTTCACATCATTAGTGCTTACTTTAGTTCTAAAGTTCTTTTTAAACTGAAAGTTTTCTAACTAACATCAGTCAGGGGTTTCATTAAATAGATGTTTTCAGCAGGAAGGCAACTGGTTTTCACAGCTGGGGAAAACCTTTTGAATTGCACTTCTTTAAAAGAAGAACTTTCCTCTCAAAGGTCAAACCAGGCAGGCAAAATCGTCCTCACAGCCCGTCAATTGCCCTGTTGCCAGCCTTTATTAAAACCCCTGATGACATTAGGGAGTTTAAGGAAATCACTACGGCTGGTGCTACTACGGCTGCCGTGACTGAAAAGGTCTGGGGAGAGTACGTCTCAGCGGTCTGCCAAATTTTAAGTTTAGCAAGTAAAGAGCAATATAAAGATGACAGAAAGCTAAGGAGTTCAAAATCTCTTTTATTTAGTTTCTCACAGCCAAATGGCTTCGCTCAAAGGATGATGGCCACGTTATTTGCCTTCCTAGGACGAGCAGATTATTTCTGAGCAAAAGCGAATGCCATACACTTTGTACCATAACAATTTGATGGATGAAATATATAATTTCAGAGACAAATATCTCAAAGAATATTGAGTGAAGAACACAAATATATCAATGCTCAAGGAAGCAAAATAGCATCATATGGTTATCAAGATATAAAATATCTTCACTAAACCTTCAAAGCTAACTTAACCGAAGAAAAACAACCTCGTGCTCAGCACGAATATTTCACTTGACTCACTTCGCCATTCCAACACCTTTGCCAAAACTTATCGTAAAATTCAGGATACGGATTTACAAGCTTATGACAGGCAGCCTTGACACAATCTTTGACTTAAATTGACTTTAAAGGATATGGTGTCCAATGGAATTCTTAAAATGCCGAGATGTCTGTTGAAAAGGGCCAGAGAAGTGAAATAAACCTGACGTAGTAGCCACTACGGCAAAACATCCTGACTCACGTAGTCAGATTTCACGCTATGGCTGGATGCAACCGATGTACATGCGCAGTGTCTCATGTTGGGGGAAATTTACTTCCGGCAGCCGTATCAGCACCAGCCGTAGCGATTTGCTTAAAGTCCCTATTTATTATCAATGCAGAGATTTAAGAAGTGTCAAATTATTTAATTATTCAATCTACATTAAGAGAGATGTCTACATACTTGGAAGAGATGAAAGGATCCTCTGCATTTTCCTCCTCACCAAAGGTGAATGACTTTGGTCTCTCTTCATCTTCTTTGATAAGTTTTTTTGTTCTGATGTCTTCCGATGTGTATGACAGAGGTCTGTCAGTGGATAAGCGAGACTTGATATTCCCATCAACTTTCTCAACACCTTTATCTGGTTCATCTCGTTCCTCATCATCTTCCTCCAGCTCTTCTTTTTCTTTGTCATTTTCACTTTCCGAACTCAAGAAGTCTTGATCATCATCGTCACTTTGATCATCAATTTCATCTTTGACTTGTTTTTCAGAATTCATTTCAGATTCACTTTCAGTGTCACTTTCCTTGGCCGATGTTTCCACAGTTTCCATTGACTCTTGTTTCTTGATGACTTTATCATCTCCACTTAATGCACTGTCAGCAGCTTCATCAGTGAAGGAATCTCTCTGAGGTGCACTCTCTAACGAAGCCGACTCATCTTGAACCACTTTGTCTTTGAAAGGAATTGGTTGAGCTGGCCCTTCATTTAATTCACTGCCAAGTGTTGGTAAAATATCGAGCTCCTTACTCAAACGCTTGTCAAGCTCGTCATCTGTTCCACAACCTTCAGGCTTTCCGCAAGGGCCAAACTGCTGGGTTTCACTTTCATCAGAGACAGTCCCACTCTCAGTTGATTTTGTCTCTTCTGACTCTTTCCTTCCTTTCTTTGCCTTTCCTGTTGGCTGTTTGGGAGAATCACTACCCTCTGAACCAAACGTCTTGGCAATATCAGATGCCAGACTTTTGATTTCTTCAGCAGTCTGAGGACTCTCACTTACAAACTCATCAGTCATCTGTCGTCGACTGGCCATGAGGGCTTTCATATCATCACTAGTGCTTAACTTCTTCTTAAGCTTGGGTTTGCTTAAAACTCTTGGCTCTGATTCCTTCTCTTTGCCTTGAAACCTGCTCTTGATGTTGTCCAGTTTTCCAAATTGTTCCCCTTCTTCAAATTCGAGCTGTTTGGAAGCTTGTTCTTTCTTTTGCTCTAAATATCTGCTTTTGATGTCTTTCACTTTTGGAATCATCTGAATTTCTTCGTCCAGAGGTGAAGATTTGGGTACTGGCTCTTCTTCCTTCTCATGCAATCTTTTTCTCAAATCAGCCAGTTTAGGGACATATTCAAGGTTATCGTCAGCAATGGTTGGTTTCAAAGGTGCATCTTGACTTCTCGCAGTCATCAAATTTCTCTTGATGTCAGAAACTCCTTGACTGAATGTGTAATCCTCACCAGAACTGACTGGCATGGGGCGTGTTGCTTCAGGACTTGAGGGTGACTCATCTGAAGACATCTTTTGTTCAGGTTGAGCTGGTGTACTAGTAACTGGCGACTTTGGAGGCTCTCCATCACTCAAGGATGACATGGATGATCGCACAGATGCTGTCCCCATACCGTCAGCCTCACTTCCACTCGTGAAGCGCTTGCGTGACTGCATGTATTTCCACTCCTGTTCTCTCTCATAGTCTTCTTGTGTTGTCAGGTCAATTGGCTTAGGTAAATCAAATCGAAGAGGATCATCAACCATATCTGTTGAGAATGTCCATTTCAACATGGTTGTACGTGCCCTTTCTAACTCAAGGTTTTTCTTATACTCCTTTAAGGGTCCTTGGATAGGAACTTTGTTCAATACGGCGACAGAGTCCCGATCAGCATCACTTAAAGAGGACCAGGAACGCTTGCTAGCATCAACTGAGTCTTCATCATCGGTCCTCCGTCGCCGTCGTCTCATGGCCACTTCAAATTCATCATCAAGGTCAGATTTTGAACGCATGAGACTGTAGGGATTTGGCTTCTTGAATTTTCTTGGGGTTGTAGAACGGTGTTCGAAGACTTGCTTCTCTTGTTCATCTTGAGGAAAGCGTGCTGATACCGTTGATTTCCACCTCCGCTGCCGCACCATTTGTAACCATTGTGGCTCCTTGGGTACTTCTCCTTCATCAATGACAGGTCTAAAATGGGTGATCCACGTGTCATCTCTCTTCACGGGTACATAAGGTTTATTGACACCCAGTGGCTTAGATGGTTCTTTCTGCGTCCACTGTTCCTTCAGTGACTTAACAGATTCAACATGACCTTCGTCAACACCCCTTTCTTCTTCTGGAGGCTCTGGTTCCTCAAATGTCTTCACCACACCTTTCTGAGGTTCTCCATTTCTTTCATCATCATCTTCATTCTCAGAAGGTGGAGGCGGCCACTGCTTTGAAAGGTGGCGTGGAGTAGGTTGTTCCTTTGAGTGTGGTATCTCCCTGCCTTTTCCTGATGCTGAGGTCAGGTAATCTTCTTTTATTCTTCTTACAGGTGAAGTGGACATAACCTCAGGCTGTTGGTCCATAGGATCGCGAGGAGACAATTCTATTTCATCATCGTCATCATTATCAACGTTGTATCCCTCTACAGCTGCAGCATACCGCTCTTTCCTTCTGTCGACCTCGGCACCCTGTGATCCTCGGCGAAGAGCAGATGCATAAGAGCCATAACCTGATTTCTTTCTCTCAATACCTTGCTGTGCATTGTGCTGTTCATTCTCTTTGTCAGTATCAATACCCTCACTATCTGCAGACAAAATTTCGGGGTCACTCGGTCTCCGTTCACGGATTTCCCTTTTGCTAAAGTCTGTTATAACTGCAGCTGACTTAGGAACCTCTTTAGATTGTTCAGCCATTTCTTTCTGTCTTTTCTTCTCACGCCTCTCTTGCCTTTTTTCTTCTCGAGTTAAAGCCCTTGAAAGCTCAGCTTCACTGTCAGTCGTTGATGATCGAGAGCGGCCTCCACCTGATTCATCAACCCCATTCATTGGTTTATTTTCATCATCAGTATCAAGGCTAAGTCTTCGCTGTTCCCGTCTCTTCCTTCTTGCTTCAATTCTAGAGATTCTTTCATCTGTTCCCTCAGACATGACTGAAGCGGCAATACTATTTTCAGTGAAACCTCACTTCAGTTTGGAAGCAAAATCCCAGTTGCCACAATGGATACTTGCTATTCAAGAGAAAAATCACTCATGCATGTATTGCCTAGTGTGACAAATATTTCTTGCTCTCCTCTGGACCTTGTTGTAAATTCCAGCTCGGCTGTTTCAAAAATTCTTCCGCAGCTTTTCACCACTCATAATTCCTTGTTCTACGATAAATTCACTTGAGAAGCCTGTGTGGAGAAAGAAAGCAACCTCAGTGAACAGATTTCAGGAACAGATCACAGACCCAGATACCATCTGAGACTATAACAGTTCTAGAGAATTGTCACAAAAAATTACAATGTGCTGTGAATGAATTTCATAAGCCTAACTCCATTAATGGTCCAAAAAATCTGACAGGGTAATATTGCTAGCGATATTAAGCTAACATGTAACCTCAGAAGATGCTTGCCTACTTTGCAATCTCTAGTATAATAAACATACCAAGACATCTCACTGGAACTAACCGGACTCATTCAATACTGTTGTTATGACCTTTAGCTTATAAAATGGTGTGATTATACAGCTGAAAGAATGAAAATAATTTGCTTAACAATTACTCGGTTTGCAGCTCATTTCAGTGTCTGACATCCCTGCAAGTTTAACAATAATTTTAATTTAACTTGTCATATTTAGAATTTCTTGGCTCTAGGGAGATATATGCATTTCAAGACCAGAAACCTTGTTGACATGTAATTTAAGGAGCCTTAAAGAGTGAAAATGGAAAGATTGCATGACTGAGCTTACATGAGTGTTATCTTTGATCAAAGGCTCTAGAGGGTGTTATTATTCAAAGCAGTAAAATGAGCAAGGCAAGAGTAAGCTGTGAGAATGATTAATTTTCCCATAGACATACATGTAATTTCCTAACAAAAAAAGTTGAAAACATGCAGAATTCAAGCTATATTGTGACAATCGATGGCTGGCAGGTAATCAATAAATGTGAAAACGCCAAAGTTACAAGCTGTACATTACAGAGTTTTTGTTACTCTTTACAATCTGGTCAGGTGGATAAATTAAATTAAATTAGCTTTTATCTGTATATGCCTGCATGAATGCATGGAAATGAATAGCACTCTTGTCAATTCCTAAAACACCAACAGATGTAGAACTTTACAACTGTACAAACCCCATGGAAGAAAAACATTTTCTATCAAATTCTACCCAGTAAACAATTAAACAAAGCATACATGCATGCATGCAAAAGGAATTGCGTGATTCATTATACACACCCAAAGAAGAGAAGACAATAACAGAAGCCTCACAGAATGACATGAAAATTTGCATATCCTTCATATGGAGTGCCTTGTACCTTTAGTTAGTTTATTCAAATTTTAATTAATTCTCCTCCTTTGAAGATTCATACACTGCAAATGAATTGCTTACAAAAAAGTCTGATGTTTAATTTTTAAAAAGAAAACATTTAAGTTGTAGATTTTCCAAACAGTTTTGACCACAGACAAACAGATCTACATGTATGATAACCAAACATGCATGCTTATCACATATTTCAAGAGGACAACAAAGGAGGATTGGCAAAACAAGGAAGAAAAATATAATAATTATAAAGAAACAAGATTACGACAGTGCATGGTTATGTAGCAATTATACTCAAATTATCCTTTTGTACAGTTCTAAGCTATTATTAATTTAGACATTTTGTCATTTTATAGTGTAGTGTTGTTTCCAGTTAATAAAAAGTGGCTTCATTGTTTCAGAACAGCTTGAAAAACTTTTTTTTAAACAAATTAAAAATACAAATTAAAAAAATTAATATAAAGTATTATTTTATTACTTTTCAACATCTACCGTAACTTAATTTGAATGCCAGTGATCTACAGCCTTACACAGATGAAAAGAATTTTGAGTAGTAATATTAGCACTAAAAAAAAGATTGTGTCAGGTCAACTCAAATTGGCAAGTTTACCAAACATTTGAATCAAATAGTTAATATTACAATCATACTGCTAATCAATTATAAAAATAAAAATCCACCAATAAAACATTCAACATCTTATTCTATAACCTTATATTTTATAGAGAGTTGGGTAACTGCTAATTCTCACATTGCCTTGATATCCGTAACTTGATATCTGTATCTGTTAACTTTATTTCTATATCCAGGCTATTGGGAATACATGTAAATTTAAGGAAAACACTTGGGCTTTGATGACAACGAATGTGTTATTAGCCAGTTAACACACAGTTTTACTTCCATGACGAGACGTAAATTACCGCTAAGTAAAACACTGGTTAATTTTTTTTGTAATAACTGAAGATACTGTATGTTTACTAATTTTTTTTTTCTTCCATTCTTTTTGTCTTACAAACTGCATGTATAAGTTAACATCCCAAAACCTTTTTTTATTAAAAAAAAAAACAGAATGATTTACATTACACTTCTGGATGTGTTCTTAATAGAACCTAACCAGGTACACTGCAAGAGATTGATTGAAACAGATCTAGACAAGACAAATAAATTGACCAAAGTCTACAAATTTAAAATAAGAAGAATTGTACTAATCTATATAGTCATTACAAGAGGAATTTAGTAAACAATCAATTCAAACTTGGTTTCAAAAGCATGGGAACTTAAGTTTTATTGCTGTTTATCAGTCTCTAATTATCTTATTTAATCCACAATGTCAACAAAAGGAGGTGATATACTCAAAGTAGATGAAGAACAAGAGATTTGCATAATAATTATTTCACACAGAGTTTGGTTGTTAATCTCGGGAAAACATCACGGATTGCAAAACTGTGGACAAAATAATTTTTAGATGGTTTGACTTGTTTATACAACTCATGGTGCATCGGTGGATAAGTCAGATATCACTCCTGTGAAAAGTAACAGCATTAAATAAAAGTATAGTCCAAGTGCTTTTCAAAGAGTTATTGCATGGCACTAAGTCCTTGACAACAACAAATACATGTATCTGAGTCCGAACTCGGCTAATATGTAAACATGTGCCTACAGTACAACAAATTCGCTTTAAAAGTGACAGTTCCTGTTCTTGCAATTTACAGATTTTGTTAACTTTTAAAATGTCTCATTTGTGTAGTTTACTAGAACTCGAAACATTCGAGTCACAGTTGAGTTCACATTTACACGATGCTAAAATATTCGCGATCGTGAACAAATAAACACTGACATCTACATAAGCTGTACCTGCGTAGGTAATATGGAAAAGGAAAATATGCATAACTTATAACGAAAAGTGTTTTTCTAGAGTTTCGCACCAAAACAATTGTTCAATAATTCGAAATGATATTACGCATTTGGTCTGGTGCTCAGACGTTTCAAATAAGATATTTTTTGCAGAGGGGTTTCAAAGATCAATATCCGATTTTAGCTATCGATGATGTGCGATGGATCCAAGACATGATCATAACGACGACTAAATGGGAAATGACTCTAGTCTAATTAAATTTACACCTATGTAGTGAAATTGACGAATCATACCCATGTAATGGCTTCCGAACTGGAAAAGCACAACGACTTTGTCGATCTAACAGCAATATTTTTTTAAAAAAATATATTCCTGATATTGGCGGTGACTCTCTCACTGATTAAACAGCAGGCACTCAACAAACGTTTAGCATACCTTCTGGACACACGTACGACAGATCTTTGAACTCACAAAAACCAAGAAAATTAATCTGCACGTACCGTATCTGCTTACCAGTTCAGAAATTGGAGAAGTCGTCACTTAATGCTCTCTAGAAGAGTTGTTTAAGAACAAAAACTGTGCTGTCTTTATAAACTTGCTTGTAAATATAACAACGTTTTTCTTGTAAACAGAGATGGTGAGGACAGACGCTTGTTTTATATCGACAATAGAAGGAAAAACGCATTTCCTCTTCAAATTTCCGAACTGACAAACAAAGGTATTTCTTTTTGTTGAAATTTTGACCCCACCTATACGACACCTCATTGGTAATTTTTGTGAAATAAAACGTTCTCGTGTTTTCATCGATTCGCGATCATGGCATGACAGACGGTAGATCAAAATAGGCGGGAATGTAATAGAAATTCCTTAGGAGGAAGAGAAACAGAAACAAAACTTGACAAATTGTAATTTTGACGAAATAGTCTCAAGAATTAATTTGTGGATGAGAAACATTCCATATACATGTTAGTTTATTTATATAAGCTTAAAATTGATGCCCACATGTCAATTTCGAACGATGTTGTTTAACCGCCGTTGTCGAAATTTCTCTCACGCACGAATATATTTGATGCTTTTGAAAGGCTAAATTAATCACATTTCCATTGCAATACAAAATACGAAGGCTGTGACCATTTAGTTCACTACAGGAACAAATGATTCACGTCAAAAACCAAAGCAGACTTCACAACAGAATTGAATTAAAATCATCAAACGGAGTCACCGATCGCGAGCGGTGCCAAAACATTTTTTTGTACCGATTTTTTTTCTTGGCAAGAACACTCAAAGACTACAGTCTGTGAATATAGAATACAACCACCAGAAAAACTCTTTAAACTTTTACGAAGGGCAAAAATCAACCGCTTAAAGTCGCCATGCATGCAGAATTTTTTCGAATCATAATATCGAGTTCTGAAGGAGTACTTACCTGGCAGCTCAGAATCTGGTTTTCATCGACGCAAATTCCAAACCAATGATCGCTTACTTTAAGGATCACCTTAACACTCTTCTTTCAAATATTAGCTGTGGATGAAACTTTAAATCGAAAAGCGCATAAGAGACCAGACACAGATCGAAGCTTGATCGCGGCCGTGAAAGAAGTCAATCAATTGGCGTAGTTACAAGTCCTGTCGTTGCGTTACCCTCTTATCCGAGTGGCAGATCTGCTAAGAAGTGCACAGGTCGTTACCTCTGAAAAATGTGAAGTGTTAATCTCCTTGAATGATCAGATTTAACTAATGCCGTGGAAATAAAGAGCAAAGAACAACTTCATCAGTGTTTACAAGAAATGCACAGGGGCTTGCACGTCTACCTCCACGCGAACATCCGCTGATAAGGGAGCGTCGTCGCAGAAGAGGCGAGAAAATGCGGGAATTTTCCAGGTCCCCGCTAAGCGGAACAGGGTATGCCTTTTACGCTAAACGGCTAACGGTTAGTATTTTGTTTTGTTTTGTTTTGTTTTGTTTTTACGCTAACGGTCAAAATAGTTTCCTTCTGGTTAACAGATATCTTAGAAATTAATTAGCATTGTTTTTAAAAACAGCTTTAAAAATTAATAGTCATCGTTAAAAAAGTTAAAAATTTATTTTGATTACTGATTTACTGTAAAACATATTTAAGGTCTTAGGACCATTTCGGGACGGAAAAAGGTATCATTATAAGAATTGCTGCCAAAAATTAAGTCTTCTGGCTTTTCGAATTTCCCTGTGCTACCAAGCTTTAGGTCACCAAGCCACAAGACAAGACACAAAAAAGTCTTGCGCAAGAGTTCTCGAAACTTTTACTTTAATTTCGTGGCTAAAATTGTTTTACCAGGAGCCCATCCTGGTTTTACGATTAACATTTTTTTACGGCTGACGATCAAAATTTTCCAATTTTACGCCATTTTTTGGCCCGTTTTACGGCGAACGGTCTACCTCATTACACCCTCGTTGAAGTACTATAGAGCATTTTCAGGTGATATCATCAATTCTAAAAAACAAATTTACATGTAAAAGCCACCAAAGTTTTTATTTTCTTTACTCCTTTAAACATTTTCAGCTTTGTAAAAATTAGTTAATTATATCTGTTTGCAACTTTTTAACCCTATAGCTTTCTTTGTTTGGAAACCAGCGTAATTTATATTTTATGCATGAGTTTTGGCGGTGCGGAGCATAAAGCTACGATCACATTTGTCGAAAAATATATACGAAGCCCGTGATTTTCAGCAGTTTGAGAAGCTAAAGTATTAGGAAAAGTGTTAATGTAAATGTTTTTTTGTTCAGTACCGATAGCCATACGCCGATTAGTTTTCCTTTCGCATCCAATGAAATATTACTGCTGTGATGTTTTGGCTTCAGTGTTGCCATCGAGGACAAGAAACTGCAAGACATAAAGGAAGAGAACCAGTTGACCTGCACCTCTTTAAAACCTCTATATTTTTTGTTTGTTTGTTTTTTTGTTCTTGGCATGTTAAACTGCATCTCTTTTGTTTCTAGGGCTGGGAGCATTGTTTGTGTTGTTTCACCTATTGCTTCCTTTTGCCAATTATAAAGAACCTTGCAAATCTTGTTAACGTTGCAGGTCGCTCCAGGAAAATATGAAAAGAGAAAAGGCAGCCGCCAGTTACCTTCATCACGGTCCGGCCTGTCTTCCAGCATGAGTTAAAATTCGGGTGAAAATCTTCCCTAAATTTAGTATTAACAGATAGCGATGGTTTTTGAGGCCCTATTGGGGGATCTCGAGTTACGGGGTATTTAGGAAAAAATTAACGAGATATAAGATATTTGGGGGAAAATTAATGAAATATTGAATATTTGGATCGCATAAAACGGGATCTGGACGGTAGGAAAATGGTTACCTTGTGCAACTGGAATACGGGATATTTAGGTAAAAAATACTTCCCCTAGGAATAATGGCTCTTCAAGAGAGCGATAAAAAAAGATGGTGGACAGGTGGGGGGGGGGGGGGGGTGGGGGGGGAGGAGTTCCTCAGCGAAGCATGCATAGCGTGTATTCTTTAGTTAAGCAAACTGAAATGTGTAAGAAATCTATTTGGTCCCCCAGCTATATTCTTCAGTGTTAAAAACTGAAAAAAATCTATGACAGACAGGCTAGTTTGTGTTTTATATTTGTTATTATTATTGTTGAATGATAGCACATTTAACAGTAACTTCTTGCAAATGCTTCATGATATCACAAATCCTGACGTTTAACGTAGCTTTGAACATTATTTCACTATTTGGTCGAGTTGATTCTGGGGTCAATTAGTTATGATCTCTTCTGAAACTCATTAATAATTCATCAAGTTAAAATAAAGAAAATCACAACCGTGAAAGAGGTTTGGATACTCGGTCTTAATTAGCATAGATTTTGACGATTTTACCTCTCCGTTTACTCCTTAGTTTTTGTTTCGATTGAGAAGATATATCAAACATTCGAGACAGTGTTTCATCAGCTATCCAAACACCTCGAATAATTTCGTCAAAATACACCGCTGCGCGTCGCGTATTTTCAACCATTTTTTTTGTTGTTGTTATTTTATTATGCATTTTTTACACACACTAGTCACAAGACTTATACAGCTATGCTACTTACAAGACTAATCAAAACCATAACAAAATTCTCGAACATCATTGGCTATCAGCAGCCCGATTTGAGCATTAATTGGACAGTGTACGCGTCATGCTTGTAATTGGACAGTACGCGTCATTTGGCGCGCGTTGTTGCGGTGCACTTTGTTGAGTAAACTGTCGTGTTTTTCAGCGTTCATAACGACGTTTAATCGTTCAGCGCTCAATCGATGGTTTGTTCGTTTCTCGAATTTTGTCATAGTTTTGATTAATTGGTAACAGGACATCGTGTCGTCCAATTCAGTCTGTAATCATACTCGTGATCAACAAATCGGACTCCCGCTTCGCGGTCGTCCGATTTTGTTAATCACTCGTATGATTACAGATCGACTTGGACTCCACTCAGTCCTATTACCATTATTAATAGATATACTTACACTATTTATAATACTTCGTATTCAATGTGATTGATTCCGTCACTTATAATACAAAGGCTTACACTTTTTATATTACTTACAATGCAGTACATACGTTACTTACAATACATTACGATCACTTACGCTACTAAAAAAATACAAATGCTTCCACTACTTACAGTACAATACGATAACTCAAGTTGCTTAACAATACTTATTAACATTACTTACACTACGATTACTAACGTCACTTGGAATAAAATTCAATTACTAATGCTACTTAAAACTTTTACACCTTGACAAAAAGTATATTTCCATTATTGCATTATACAGGCCAAGCTACATTGAGGGTGAAAATTGCAAAATCAAGTCAGTGAGCAATGCTCGATTTTCCATTGTATTTGGAGTTTGGTTTGAAGTTCAGAAATACTGGGGTTCTTAGAAAAATCTTACAGGAATAGGCATAGTGTTTCATGAGAAGCAAGAGAAGATCCAGTGTGCGCTTTTGGATGGAGGTCAACGAAGTTATTTCATCAGTCAAGTTGAAAAAATCTGTTCAGCAGAAGGACTCACATTTAAGTTGTGTATATCGTCAGTCGTTAAACCACTTTATGGTACTTGAAAATACTGAAATAGAGACATCACACTCTGGAAATGTATGCATTATAGAATCTCTCCTAGAACAGAAATTGCAATTGTCATCGGTTGCAATATTCAATTCCTTAAGTTCCTTTTTGGTAATGATTATCCTGTGTAATATTTTAAATAAAAATTGCCTAAGCTTGTTATCTTTCGTAATCTGATATATCTTGGCAAAATTGCTTCTCCAGTCAAGAAAACTGTTTGGAAATTTTCCTTCCACTTTTTTATTCCAGTAGGCTCTGACACAGAACACTCATAAGTAGTTTGTAAAAGTGTTTACAGCGCATTTTAGACAAGGGTAGAGTACTATCTTCGGATAAGAAGAGCAGATCAGGAGTTGAAAAAAGGCATTCAGTGGAGATTGGGGTTTGCTGTGCAGTTCGCTTCAGCGAACTTGGTATAGCAGCAATAATTTGAAAGTATTGCAGGTAATTGACTTTCAAACCAAATTTTTCATTGAATTCTTCAAGAGATAAGAATTTTCCGTCTTTACTTAAGAGTTCTTGCGCAAAATAAATTCCACTCTCGAACCAAGTTTTCCAAAACAGTGTTTTTTGATTAATTGTTATGTCCTTGTTGTTCCATAATATAAATTTCCCTCTTGGTTCTCCTCCGTATGCACTGCTCAATTCTTGAAAATATCCTAATAGTTCATGATAAAACAGGGGAAAATTCGCTTCGAATAGATGGAGATCGTAGTTCACTTTAATAAAAGGGTTAGACCACCATATTTGTAGAAAAAATAGTTAGGGATAGCCGTAACGATTTGACCATTGTTCGGAATTTTATAAAATTTAAGCCTCCGTCAGATGTTGGTTGATAAATGATCTGTCTCTATATTATATCCTTTTTGTTCCTCCACAAAAAAGCGAAAAGTTCAGCTTGAGTTAATGGATCACAGGCTCAGGGACAGTTAACATTGATACTGCATAAATCAATTGAGAGACACCCACTGTCTTCGCCAGCATTGAACGACCCTACAGTGAGAGATCGCGTGTTTGCCAAATGTTCAGTTTCATCTTCATTTTACGAATTTTACTGAAGAAATTTTCCTCATTGTTTTTGTCTCCATCATACGATAAAAACGCTTCTTGGTGTTTGGATATCCCGATGAAACTCTGTCTCTCGGCTCGTGTTTGACATTTTACATAAAACGAGCTGTGTGTTCAATGATTAAAGAAATTAGCATCGGGGTATAATTCCAGATTTGTGTTACGCTAGTTAAGGTAGAAATGCCTTGGTTAGCGCGCGCAGGGCTACTAGTTAGGGCGTTGCGCCTCGATCCGGGTTTGAGTTTTCAGAATCAGGGTCATTGTGTCGTGTTCTTGAGCTTAATACACTTTACTCTCACATCGCCCCTCTCCATCCAGCGAGTAGGGCAACTCCCCAGGGGGGGGGGGGGGGACTCCTATTTAGAAAGAATGGGGGTTCTCGTCGTACCTTTTAGGAGTTAAAAAATCGATTTTGGAACCTCTTAGGGTGTTTGGCTCCAAAAGTTCCACAGCGGGAACTTTTGTAGTTCCTTTTCGAGTATTGAGCCGAAAATCTTTATGACAGAAGATCAAGTGTTCTTTTAGAATTAGTACCTCTAAGGGGTGAAAAAATATCAAGCCACGACCGCAAAGCGGGATCTCGGTACCGCTTGGGACTTCTTTTCAAAATTTCTGACGAACGCCCCCGTCCCTTTTAAATGGGAGTCACCCCCCGGGAGGGCCACCTGCCAAACTCTTGAGCATTACTTAATTCTCTCAGCACTGAAATTCAAAAATATAATGTCTAAAGCATTGCTGTGTTCACGTCTAAACTCAGTTAAGTCGTCTTTTTTGGCATAAGTTTATTTTACTTCTCTTAGTGCGCTTGTTTGTGCCTCTTTATCGCCTTTTTTATTGCCTTCCTTTGCTTTCGAGCATTTGTGTGTATAGCTTTGCTTAACTAACACTATGACCCTTATCTACCTACCTATTGCTACGATCGGTAGCAGCTTAATACTAGTATCATATTTTTGTTAGGGATCATTTTATTTGTATGTAATAATTTTTTAAGAATTAAAACGATATTCTGGGCTTAGTGGTGGCAAAAACGAGCACGGTGACCCCTTATTTTTATTGCATTTTTTCTAATTACATAACATGATTACCATACGGATGAAGTTTGAGAAAATGTTTAATATTCCTTCTTTTTAAGTGGAATTACCTTAAATTGATTTTAAATGAAATATAGAGTAACGGAGAGCAGTCCCAGATTTAATATTTTTTGTGTGCCTTTATTTCACAAACAATAGCTCGTACAGCGAATATTCTCTGGGACAGTATCTGCACTAACCTTAGAGATCTCAATGCCTTCAACTTCTCTAAACAACTAAAATTTTATTTACTGCATGTCTAAACAACATTCTGAAAACTTGTATTGATTTTCTCCGTTCTATTACACTATGTGCATATGGTCATCTGTTCTCTTAACAGATCTGTATTCTTTTAAATATCTATACAAACATAACAGTAACTGCAGACTGACTAAAAAACGTTCGGGTTACTTCAATCTCCAGACTCAAACTGTACATTTTTTCTGCCCTTCTATACATATATAAAATGTAAATGTACGAGTGAATAAAGTTGCTGCTGTTGTTGTTTTTCACTATCCAAAGTTTGATATTGTAAATCACTGTCCAGGTTTAACTATCGCAGAACTTCTGTGTAAGTAGAGTATTTTTTCTCGATAAAGCTGGCAGGCTCCATCCCTTTGGTCTTATTACTGAGCTCGCACAGAAGCGTTACGAAGTTGTAGTTGAAACTGACGCATTTTCCATCGCCCAAGCAGGCGTTCAAGCATGATGGGTACTCATTGAGCTCGATAGAGTTGTGCGCATGCCCAGCAAGGGCGTAATGCATCTCGGATGACTTCTGTTCGCAGGTTTGGTTAGCTGTGATCACCATGAAAGTCAAGAATAATAGAAGGGTTGACAATCGAAGCGGTGTTCCGTGTTCGGCCTGTAAAAGGACAAAACAAAACGAAGATTGACTTAAGGCGGGCGGGATACACGATGGAAGTATACACGATGTCTGCATGGCACCGCGTGTCATCTTCTAAAACGCACGCTCGTAGAAGCATTACGCGCGCGACTAAGCAGGTAATTTTACGTCCAATTCTATCTCGTTCCCTGAGACCACAGTTTTTTTGGCCAGTACCAATTAAAGTCGAGAACTTCAGGAGATATTGGAAAGCCAAGCAACATTAGCCACAGCAGTTACTCTTTTTTACGCATGCTAAGAAACCGCAATTGAACTTGAACGCATGCGCACAAGCAAACCGGAACTAGAATTTCTAGTTCCGATCTTTGATTTCGTCTAGAGCGCGGCCAACCTCGTTCCCAGGATCCTCTCTGTTACTCCCTCGAGGTAAAGAGAGAACCCTGGCAACGAGGTTGAAGCATCGTCCGCTCGGTCACCGCTGACCGAAAACACGTGGGCTCTGAGGACGAGATATCATCCAATGGCGCAGAAACAAAATCAATTTCTACTCCACAGGTAAATTTTCAAGTTGTGTCCGCTACAAGCAACATTTCACGCAATGACGGGGCTGAACTATCATCTCTCACTTCTTCTATCTAACCTGTAACCCAAACACATCTTACTCTGTTTTTTTCTTCGAGTTCAGTTTCTAAACCGCAGGAGATTTGTATTCTTGATCCGCCGTCGATTAAATCTTTGTTGATAGCGTTGACAGCTTAAGCAGTAACTTAGCGTGTTTTTCTGGACCTAATTTGAATTCTAAGATGAAACTTGGCTTGATTTTTCTAAATTATTAGAAATATCACAAACATATAAAGCTGTTAGGTAAGTCCTAAGGTTGAATTGGATCGACACTAAAATAGACAAAAAGCGACACTGAAAACTAAAGAAAATAAATGCGAAGTGCAAAATATATAAATCAATAGCATGTGAAAGTCGGGAGGAACGTTTGGTTGGAAGAAATAATCCGTCGGAAGACTATATAAGCTGAGAGTACAAAATACTGTAGTGATTGAACGGGATGTTAAGAAGTTAATTTTAGCATTTCCAGCTAGTAGAAAGAAAGCTTGTAAATTTAACTAAAAAATTGTTGAAATATTAACTAGTAAAGTGGAAATATCTCGAACTGAATATCATCAAGCATCCATAGCTACTTGTACTGATGCAGGTGCATTTAACTTCACAAAAAATACCTACAGGAACGTTTCACAGCTATTCAATGATCTAGAACTCAGCTAGATTCCCTACAATGGGGCAACGAAACTGGCTTTAATTTTCAAATTCATATTCTAAGGACCAGATACTCACCATTACGTTGTAATATACTGGAAAACGGATTCTCACAATTTTCGACTTTGGAAACTTTCAGCTTCTATCTGAATTTAAAACTATAAAATTCATTGACGTACAGATCACAGTACGTAAGCCGACAGGTGTTTTGAAATGGTTTACTTTGACATACTGTACATGTAAACGAACCATCACTGGTCGCGTATTATTAGGTTAACCAAAACACCTATGACAGTTTGGTAAAGTTTGTAATTTTTTAATGATGCACTGATCCTCGGCGTATTTAGCATTACAATGATTGATGATATGAAGTTAAAAATAGAGAAGTTTTTGGGAATATTCTGTTGTTCTCAGGTCCTCAACGAATCGCTTTGCATACCTCACTTTTGATCTGCAAAAAAATTAGGCTAAATTTTGGAAAAAATGATGGATAAAAGTGAAGAAAAAATAGAGAACTTCGAACTTTGATCGCGGATGGCAATCGTACGGATATCGATGGGATCGAAGGTTTATCGACAGCCAACTATATCGGGGCATTGGACTTTAAGGCTCTGTCCACACTATGGAGGTTTGAAAACACAACAATCGTTTTCCGACCACGCTACGTCGGAGAAATTTGAAAACAAAACTATCACCGGTCATTTTGGATTTGTGTTTGAAGAAACTTCGGTCAGAGAAATCGCATGATTATTGACGGCATTTTCGAGAAGCTCTGTTTTCAAAACGTTTTCCGTCCACACGAAAACGAAAAGCCGGTGTTTTCAAATTCCTCCGGTTTGAAGAGCGTTTACGCAAAGCTCCGTTTTCGTGACGGATTCAGGTGTGGACGGTAGGCCTAACCGTAGAAAAAAACAACGCTGCGCTTTCAAATTCCTCCGACCGGGTCAGGAATGTAAACTAGAATTATGGTTGGGCAGCTATATCTCTTGTTACATTTGTCTTACCCAGCTGAAATTTTCCCTGATTATAAAACTCGGCGTCCTTTCTTGCCTTAACATATTATTTTGATCACTTGACATGTTACGTAATCATTTTGTTAAAATTTACTAAATCGGCGAATTATGGCGAATTTTTACTTCATTGATCAATAAATGAGCGTTTTTGATGTAAATTTTATCTACCTTGCTACGTTTGGAATGATCTTCCCTGATTTTGTTTTTAGAATATAAATGATCAAAAGTCGAATTTTGTTGAAGCCGGAAACTATCTTTGCCGCTATAAAATTTTTCTACGAAAGAGGGACGGTCATTTCAAAAGTGAGAGGATGGAAATGATTGACCTGCATCTAAAACGCGTTTTTGTTGGATGAGATTACTAAAAACCGCCACCAATACCTCAAACAAGTAATGGCTATTTCCACTAAACGTCTGCGACATGTCACGTGATCTGCTAGAAGCACTAATTTTACTTTAAAATGTTCAAGACGTTGAAATCTAACTGTGTGCTAATTCACGAAGCACCACATTATAAATTCTCTACGGCGCCCACTCAAAAGAGAGTTTTTAAAAAGTAGAATTGTGAATGTCATTAAAGATGTGTACATTATTCATCGTGGTGTAAGATAGGATAGATGAATTTTCACTCGTTTTTCTTCAGATGGAGTCACTTTGAGATGTAGATCGTGACGTCTTGGCTGCTATACTTCTGGTCTTCATCAGGCGATGAGGTCAATCGTCGAGTGTCGCTATTTGTAGCACGTTGGTTCGCTGCTATTGGTGCATTTCGATCCTCATTATTTTTCCGACTTTGTGACACTGTTCCTTCATAGGTCCGCATTCTAACTGACCGGATGTTGTGCTTTCTGATTGTAGGTATCCATGCTTCAGGAATTTCGATTCCACTTCCTCTCTTGATGTTATTTGGATGAAGTCTTATATGGATAGCTTCCCTGATAGATCAATAAACTTGACTTTGTCCCAAATGGGTAAATGCCCCGTCTCGTTGGCGTGTTCTGAAATTGCGGAGGTTTGTGTACGAGCAAGCCGTAATGTCTCTGCCATGTTCTTTTATCCTTTCTCGCGTAGCTCTCCCTGTTTCTCCGATATACACTTTGCCGCATTCGCAAGGAATCTCATTAACAACACCGTTTGTTTGTTTGTTTTTTGTTGGTTCAAGGGTGTCTTTAGGTCGCACTAAGTAGGACCTAAGAGTTGTGTCAGATGTAAAGACAGTGGGTACGCCTTGTTGTTGTAGGCAGTGGCAAAGAACCTCTGATACACCTTTGATATAGGGTAAAACCGCAGTTGATTTAAATTCCTGTGTAGAATCTAGAAAGTAACGAGGGTCCGGCGTTACTTTCGGAATTTGTTTACGGTAATCACCGATTTCAATAACCGAGTTTTAAATCAAACACAGACTACAAGGTAAAACACGTCATAAGGGGTGGTGAATAATATTAAAGTGCCAGAAATTTGAGAGAAGCGAGACTTTTTGACTCCTTCAATTGCGAGACCGAGGCTTCAAAGTGTTTTAACTGCGAGCACGAGACGTTCAGGTTCTACGACATTCAGATGTCGCTTATATATACAAAAAAAAAACCCACTTTAATTAATCGGTACTTCGAGCCTTTTTAGTCTCGCAAAAACTCGAAACTGCTGGACAGCTTTGTAAAAAAATTCGAGACTGCAAGACGCATATTTAGAACGCTAAAAAAAAGATTGCGAGATTCGTGAAATTCGAAGAAAATTTTGCGATGGTTTTCAGTTGAAGGACCACTCGCCATTCCTGTCATAGGTACCGAAGGGAATTTAAAACGAAATTAATCAGTTCAGCCCTGTTCACACTACGCCGGAGAAATTTGAAAACGCAGCTTTATTGCTATGGTTAGGCTTACCGTCCACACCAATCCGTCACGAAAAAGAAGCTTTTCGGAAACGCTCTTGAAACCGGAGGAATTTGAAAACGCTGGCTTTGCGTGTTAGTGTGGACGGAAAACATTTTGAAAACGGAGCTTTTTTAACTATAGCATTACGACAATCATGTGATTTCCCCGACCGAGTTTTCTTCAAACACAAATCCAGAACGACCGGTGATTGTTGCGTTTTCAAATTTCTCCGGCGTAGTGTGATTTGAAATCATTTGATGCGTCTTCAGAGTGAACCTCCGTTTCCAAATTACTCCGGCGTAGTGCGGACGCGGACTAAATATGGCAGCCATGACCAGCCAGCCATGACCGAATGTGATCGCGTAACTTACTAGCTTTAAAATGCAAATAACCCCGGGCGTGCGTCCGATATACTCACTGCTAATATCGAATCAATACGAGTAACTTTACCCTCTCACTTCACCGATTTCAAGTTCAATACCGGTTGACGGCTGAACAAAAGCAAAATCACTTTTACCAGTTTATCAGCCTGCACGCTTCAGTAGCTCTCTGAAAACTAGAAACTGACTGCAAAATACTTTAATATGTTCCGGCATCGCTCTTTCTCAAACGCATGAATTTTAGTTCTTGTTTG
Organism: Orbicella faveolata; assembly: GCF_042242905.1. Taxonomy (NCBI): domain Eukaryota; kingdom Metazoa; phylum Cnidaria; class Anthozoa; order Scleractinia; family Merulinidae; genus Orbicella; species Orbicella faveolata. The sequence goes on along the minus strand of NW_028301578.1, from coordinate 2,274,959 downwards.
CCAAACCTTTTGGAATTTTGTTTCTTAATTCGAAGCCGGTTCACTGCACTATTCGCAACGTTCAATGGAATGAAGTAACGATTTAAAACCGTCATGATGTGAAAATAAAGACGTATTTCAATGGTGTAAATAAGAAGTTAGAATGCTTGTTTCACTTTGTGGAGTTTGTGCTCTACTAGCTATCCAAGCGTGAATCAAGAATTTGTATTTAATAAACATCCATTATTTTATAAACTATTTATAAAATCTGTTATGACTTTCAATTTAGCAGTTGGAAAGCTGTACTTTGTAAGGATTAGGTACTGAGCAAATACAGATATGAAAAAACAGTGAACGTTAACGAAAACGGTTTATGAAAGACATCAAATTCACGTAAGTAGCCCCAGTTTGCGCTCGTAGCCCGTAGCCCTATAAAATTCGTCTATAACTGATTTAGCCCTTACACAACCATGCTTAATTATCGTTTGTTAAAAGTTGAAATGATTCCTCCCGTTTTTGAGCAGTTGAAGTGTGGCCAAATTGGCAATTTTTTTTAAAGTCTATATTTCAATAAGCCAAAAGAAACGAAACTGATTTCAACCCGCTGGACAAACCGAATGGATAAAAATGGATTCAGTTTACTCAAAATACTTGTAATTGTCAAGCATAAATCCATTTTAGTGATTCCATTACGACTATTACGGCAAAACAAACATAAGTGCACCTGGCACGGTGTTGAATACGTGCTCAACCAAGGGAATGTCATTTATTTTACATTTAGTCGGCGACTCGTTCTACCGTGGGAAATTTTCGCCTTCCTTTGTTATTGAAATAGTGCTTGCAAAGCGCGATTTAAGTGCAAAGAAAGATAAAGTGCTAAAGAATGGGACAAACAATGAAAATAATACCTGTTATGTTTTATGCAGCACGTGGATTGTAAGAGAACGGCTTAAACTTTCTGAAACGGTCAATATAAAACTTATTAGAGGCCTTTAAAACTAAAAGCTGTGTTGGAGAAAAAGGAGCTGGTACGACAAAAGGCATGAGAGTGTCGAGTCAATTACGGCACGTGCTCAAATGGCCTCGATGCCTCATTTCAAGAGCTCCGGATTGTCATTTTGCTTTTGTTTTAGAAGTTTGAATGTACGAGTAGCACAGCCATAATTATATGAAGTGAATCACGCGCGTCTCGGCCAATCACATTCGCCTGGTCTCACGCTCTTCACGCGCCGCTGAAGGCGGGAAACAATGCAAATGACGGTTATCGTGCGACTCAAGCGCTTAGCCAATCAGAGGCGACTGTTCCCACGGTTCTGGCTTTGTATATGAAGCCAGCATTGTTTGGGCACCAAGCCGATTGTCAGAAGACAGGTGTTTGTAAATAAGACTCATCTAATGTCGGCACACGACCCCGATATTTTCCCACGATTGATGAATATAAATGGATCGCATCATGCATGTCGGACAGTTTGCGACAAATACTCGCCGAGTCAACATCTCCGACAAAGTTCCTTAGAAAAACACATTCTTAAACCTTTAAAAACATGCCCGTTGAATGCGTCGACAGTGTACTTTACGTTGGCAAAATTCTGTCGGAGAGGAGGAAGGTAAGCAGTAAATTTTCTAACTTTTTGCTGGTACTTCAGCCTTGAGAAATGAGCTAATAAAGTTTTCGACTTTTCAGAACTTGTTGCTTAAAGTTTGAAATTTGTTATTTCAGGCAAAGAAGCCATTGATGGAAAAAATGCGCCGAGCAAGAATTAACGACAGCTTAAACGAGCTCAAAAGTCTTGTATTGGATCTTCTTCAAAAAGATGTAAGTAGCTGATAAATTATTTCATTACTTCAACGTAGAAAACTGAGAACTGAACCAAACTGAGAATGATTCGGCTCTTCAACAATGACACTTATTATGAACCATGTACTGGGATATTCGATCGACTCTGTTGCATTTTGAACGCTTGGAAAGTTGACATCGTTATATGTAAATGATTTATTTTCTGATTTAATTTAGTCAAAGGTTAAACAACTCAAGTTTACTGAGTAATAATTTTTTTTTTATTAAGGCCTCTCGTTATTCCAAGATGGAGAAAGCTGACGTGCTTGAGATGACTGTCACCTACCTCAGAGCAATGCAGCGAAAGGACACTCGTACAGAAGGTAATACCTCCATGAAATGTTCCTAATCATTTACGACGCACAAAGCATTAAGTTTTATTAAAGTGAATAAACTTTTAAAATTAGGAACCAGGGAAATGCAATGTGTTTAATGGTATATGAGTTGATTAAAAGATTTCGCACAATTAACCCCCCTTTTGTTAAGTTAGATTTTTTTCTTAGAGAAAAAAAAGTTGATATATTCTTCCGTTCTCGCCTCTGCAATTTGAACAATAATCATGCGATGCAATATTTGGATTTATTTACATTTACAAGTTTGTCTTCCAATCGAGCTGGGAATCTAACAGAACTTTTCATTTTAAAACTTTCAGATCCCAAGTCGCTTGCTGAATACCGAGCTGGCTTCAATCAGTGTGTAAACGAAGTCAACAGAAATATCATGACAAGCGACGGAAGCGACCAGCTCAGGGAAACACTCTTGTCACACTTGGCTTCGTGCTGCCATGGTAACGCCACAAACCGTGTCGCCACGAGCCACGCGCCAGGGATTCCCGCCACGACTCCGAGTTTTCCCGCCATTGCGCCAAACGCCGTCTGGGTCCCATATCCTTCACCGCCGCCATCACCAACAAGACAATCTGCGGTTTTCATCCCTTTAACTAGCCCAGTTCAAACTGAGATGTCAAGAACTCCGTCCCCAGTCAGTCCATCCCTCCCTCACGCTCAGCAGATCAGCATCACCTCAGCGAGTTCTCCGAGCGCGACAACAAAAACGGCTCTATGGCGTCCTTGGTGATAATGAACACTTAAATGAATGACAAATGCTAGAAAATAAGCGGAAATATATGTCTGAATGTACTTTTTTTTACGAAAATAATTTAAGTGAGAGTTAAGTTCACTACTTCTCTTAACTGTGTGAAGGAATCAATGCAGATAAAGCTTTTGACGAGAGATTTTATTAGCGAAAGATGTTTTATATATCGCGAATTGCTGCTAGGCAGTTTAAAAAGAATAATATTAAAAAATGAAGTTTAATTTGAAAACTTTGCGTTATTTGTTCTGAAAGGAAATGAATTAATTTCAAGAAAGGGATTTCTTTTATTCTAATAATCACAAGGGGAACAACCCTTTTTGAGAACACGAATGTTTTCTTTTTATTCTCGTCATTCCTGCATGAAATATTAACTTGAAGAAAAGCCAAAAAAAACCCACCGAGACCCAGCAGTCCAACTCTAACCGTGATAGTTGATAATTTATTCGCTTTACTTCTTCGTTCACATTCACTTCCCTCCCATTAATTACCCCCCGCTCATTCGCTTGCAGTTGAGACTAATGCAGGGATGGCGGAGCGTATTTTGAATGGGGGACTTACAAGCAAGCGCCAGAGACGCTAACGTGTAGGGGGTGTGAAGATATTTGTGAAATTATCATTTTGTGTACTTTTAGCTTGAAATTGGGGGGGGGGGGGCAGCCCCCCGGCTAGGCTCCGCCGTCCCTGTAATGGAGTTTTTATCAAATGTCTCTTTCAATCCCCCCCGCCATTTGCATTGCTAGCTAGTTCCAGTCCAATACCGAGTATTCGAATACTACTCTCCCCAGTCTTCGCTCTTTCAGTTTTGTTTTTCACGTGCATTATAATTTCTTTGAGTGTCCGCTGACTCCCCTTGCTCTTCGAGAAATGAACATCTACAAACCGTTTTTAGCCTTCTGCCAGGTGTAGTTCCGCGGCCTGTACGTGAAAGCTTCAAGTCTCTAGCAACAATAAAGGGAATATAATTGCTTCAAAAATATCGTTTTCACGAACGCCCGGTCAATATATAAAGAAAAATTAGCGTAAGATAGGCTGAGATATTTAATAAATAGAAGTCCAAGAAAATTGATCAATCATAAATTAATCAGTCGATCTCCTAAGGATGAATGCATTGTTTAGATAAAAAAAAAGAAAATACCGTTAACTCCCATGCTAAATTAAGCCCTGGGCTTACATCACTTCATATGGGGTTTTGGATGGGCTCATAAACGGGGGAGGGGGGCATATATCCGGGGGGTCATGTAAGTGGAATAATAAAATGTTTCGGAACGACGATATAAAATGTATCTGAGAAACAAATTAAAGGTAACATACCATTACATTTAGAGCTATTACCATATTACCCAATTATTACCCTATTCGCGTATAACTTTCGATTAAAAAATTTGATGTTTGTAAAGAAACGCAAAAGGAACGCACTTATGCATTAGATGGGTTTATATCCGGTGGGGAGGGGGGTGGGGGGGGATAAATCCGGAATAATATTTCCGGCCTCAAGAGTCCTCATTGGCCCGATGAGGGTGAGTGAGTGAATATCTTTGTTAGCAAATAGAAGGGCTTATATCCGGGGGGAGCTTATATTGGGAAAATAGATCCCTTCACGCTCTAAGGGGCATTATAGGTAATCAGGGCAAATTTACAACGAAGCAAGGCTGCAAAACATACGTTTTTCTTTAAATTTCCGTTCGGATTTCACATTTAGAGACGAGACATTACCAGCGTTTTTGGGCCGATCGAGTGATTGTTGTGGACGTAGGAATTTTTTTACGGTTAAAGCCGAATAATTTGATCGTCTCGGCCGCTCAAGCCACAAAAATAACATCTCGGATACTCCAAGTAGGCTAATACCTAACCCAATCGATTGAAAAACGTTAGTAACTGTAGAAAAGGGGTTTCTCTATTTACAGTAAAAGTTTCTTCTCGAAAATTAAACGCAGAACGGAAATATGAAGAAAAACGTATCTTTTGTAGCTTTGTTTCTTTGCAATCGTGCTCCGATTACCCATAATGCCCATTAGAGCGTGAAAGGGTCTATTAAGGTGGCTGAACACAGTTTCTGATACCTATGTTTCATTGACCTTTTTCTCTGAAAGCCTTGATCCTTCCGTCGCCAAAAATGGCAGCAAGCAAGTTAACAACACAAACTTTGGTTTTTTGATGGTTAAGCTGACGTATGTGCCGTTGCCATGGCAACACGAATAAAAATAAACAGGCCTTTTAAATCGGTTTTGTTTATTTGTAGAAAATCTAGTCATTAGATTTTCTTTATAATTTGCATGCACCAAGCTTGTAACGATTCTCACAAGTTAAGACCATTTTGCTAATAATTTAGCAGAGAGATCTTTATCCATCATTAAAGAAGGAGATTTTATGACGCTCCAAATTTTTAAAAGAATAAGAAGATTTGTATGGAAAAAGTTGTTGGAGTATGGGGCGCCGTTTGTAAATTTATTATTTAGACCGAATTTATGCCATTTTCCCCTTATTTATAAATAATTGGAAATGCTACAAAATTTGTTTATAAATAAGACTCAAGAACTTGTCCGTTGATATGTAAATAATTATTTTAGGTACCTTCTGATTTATAAATAATCTTTTACCATAGAGTTATTATATATAAATAATAAACTAAACAACTTCAATTATTTATAAATCAGGTCATCTCTAAAATAGTTTTTTACATATCATAAAGTTTGTAAATCCCATTATTTATAAATAAATTACTTCGCCGGGAGTGTAAATTCATTATTTAGAAATAATACATTTCACCTCACCGAGTGTAAATTTATTATTTAGAAATAATGAACTTCACTGAGTGTGTAAATCCATTATTTAGAAATAATGAATTTCTCCTCGCCCAGTGTAAATTTATTATTTAGAAATAATGAACTTCACTGAGTGTGTAAATTCATTATTTAGAAATAATGAACTTCACTGAGTGCGTAAATTCATTATTTAGAAATAATGAATTTCACCTCGCCGAGTGTAAATTTATTATTTATAAATATGAACTTCATTGAGTGTGTAAATTCATTATTTAGAAATAATGAAGTTTCATCTCGCCGACTGTAAATTTATTATTTAGAAATAATGAATTAAACGTGTGTGTAAACTCGTTATTTAGAAACTCATTATTTAGAAATAATGAAGTTTCATCTCGCTGAGTGTAAATTTATTACTTAGAAATAATGAACTTCACTGAGTATGTGAATTCGTTATTTAGAAAGAATGAAAGTATGAATGGCTGACCCAGCGTCTCTTGCCCGATCGATTTCAGAGGCTGTTTCTCGCGTTATAAGACAGTTATTCAGGTAGGTATGTAGCCTGAAACTCAACAGTGGCGGATCTAGGAGAGGTTCCCCTCCCCCCCCCCCCCTTATTTTGGTTAATTGTGTTTAAGCGAGAATCACGCTTCAAATATCTATTACGTAGTTCTTATCCACTCAACAATTCGGCAGCTCACACTGCAACAGGAACAACGACAACGACAACGACAACGACAACGACAACGACAACGACAACGACAACGACAACGACAACGACAACGACAACGACAACGACAACGACAACGACAACGACAACGACAACGACAACGACAACGACAACGACAACGACAACGACAACGACAACGACAACGACAACGACAACGACAACGACAACGACAACGACAACGACAACGACAACGACAACGACAACGACAACGACAACGACAACGACAACGACAACGACAACGACAACGACAACGACAACGACAACGACAACGACAACGACAACGACAACGACAACGACAACGACAACGACAACGACAACGACAACGACAACGACAACGACAACGACAACGACAACGACAACAACTACTCAAAGGCCGAGGTAACAGGTAAATTTTAAGCCAAGAAATTGCTGCATGAAGAAAATGCAGAACTTTTAACATCGGGAAATCGAATAATGTATTTACATGCTTAGATAATTCTTTGTAGCCTGCGAACAGGCTCACGTTGGAGCACAAACGCGCTCGGCGTAGCTGAGAGCGAGAAATCGACGGGCGAAGCCGCGAGAGGAGAAAGTCACTTCTTGGCGCCTCTTTCCCGCCGATCGCTATTCCTCTTCGTCACTCGCGCGTTTGATTCAAACGTGAGTTTGCTCGCAGGTTAAATTCTTTGTGACCTTTGTGACCTTTGGACGGATAGCTGTGTGACACACTTTGTTTGGCTTGATCAAGTCACGGCTGGGCATGTCTATTCCAGGCAAGTCCAAAGATCGTACACGTGGAAAGCTAAATTCATTTACGTTTAAACCATTATTGAATTTCAATAGAAATCAGACCTTTCACTTAACACGCCAAGCGATTTTTATTTTCTTCATGCAGCAGTTTCTTTTCTTAAAATTTACCTGTTACCTCGGCCTTTGAGGTTGTTAGTTGTTCCTGTTGCAGTGTGAGCTGCCGAATTGCTGAGTGAATAAGAACTCCATAATAGATAGCTGAGGCGGGGAATGGGGGGCGGGGGGGAGAGCGGGCTCCCCGAGCCCCTCCCCCAGATCCGCCAGTGCTGAATTTCAGGCTACATACCGCCGCCGTTACCTACTTGAGCAAGGGTAGCATTGACTGTCTCACTTATAGCGCGAGAAACAGCCTCCGAAATCGATCGGGCAAGAGACGCTGGGTCTGCCATTCATACTTTCATTATTTCTAAATAATGAATTTACAAACTCAGTGAAGTTCATTATTTCTAAATAATGAATTTCTAAATAATGAATTTACACACACGGTTAAATTCATTATTTCTAAATAATAAATTTACAGCCGGCGAAATGAAACTTCATTATTTCTAAATAATGAATTTACACACTCAATGAAGTTCGTTATTTATAAATAATAAATTAACACTTGGCGAGGAGAAATTCATTATTTCTAAATAATGGATTTACACACTCAGTGAAGTTCATTATTTCTAAATAATAAATTTACACTCGGCGAGGTGAAATTTATTATTTCTAAATAATGGATTTACACTCCCGGCGAAGTAATTTATTTATAAATAATGGGATTAACAAACTTTATGATATGTAAATAACTATTTTAGAGATGACCTGATATATAAATAATTGAAGTTGTTTAATTTATTATTTATATATAATAACTCTATGGTAAAAGATTATTTATAAATCAGGACGTACCTAAAATAATTATATACATATCAACGAACAAGTTCTTGTGTCTTATTTATAAACAAATTTTGTGGCATTTCCAATTATTTATAAATAAGAGGAAAATGGCATAAATTCGGTCTAAATAATAAATTTACAAACGGCGCCCCATATTGGAGAGCAAGGTCTTGCTCTCCAGCAACATTTTCCATACAAATCCTCTAAATTTTCTGAAAATTCAAACAGTCATATAAACTTACTCTCTAATTCCACGGGCCTCAAACTTGGCCATTTTGGTATTTTTGATGCGCTCTTTCCATTTCTGGCATTCTTTAAGTTAAAGCCCATAATATAAAAATTTTATAGGAAAAATTTGGTCACGTGACCCCAGCTGCAAAGGGCCTATTAAAATGTAGATTCATGCGTTGAAGTGCAGTAATAAGCTGAGAAAACGAGTAAGTCTTACATTGGAGATGAAATGAGACTCACCAAAGTCTAAACTAAAACTAACAGACGTTCTTTCTCCCTCCTCGCACAAACTTTTTTTGCGTTGACCGCCAAGGCTTTTTACACAGTCCAAAGTTCCACACTGAGAAACGACGAACAATTTAAAACGCATCAACTTAGATTAATATCGCACCACTTCCCTAAGCCAAGTTTGTTTTTGCTCATTCAGTAATGACAAGTTTAGCTGTTTGACTTTTCATTGACAATTCCTTTTTATCTATTTTCGCAAAAATTTAATAGGAAATTGTTGTTTGTAAACAACAGGTCTATCTTCACTAAGAGGTATACAAGAAGTATCTCGTTGGCATGGCAATGGTAAGCCGCATTTTCTTTTAGTCATGTTTGCACAGGTGTTGTTCTATCACCTTGCATCACAAGTTCATTCTTTATATGAAAAAATAAGCTTTCCAATAAACTTTCTAATGATACATAGTTTGCGATACTTTCCGACCACATCTTGGAAGTTACAGTAACTACGAAAGTCACTTCTTCTCTCAAGACCCCTGCTTCAAATTTGGCTTTGTATAGAAATGGATGGCATGGTCACAAGAAATAGGAATTTTATTTATCTAATTCAGTGTTGGTTTTCTCCTTAGAAAACTAATATTTTGAGGTGTACCTCATGGTCAATTGTGCATCAGAAAAAAGACTCAAAATATTGACACATAACTCTTCTAAAATTTGCACATTCCAGGTTAGTACTTAGTCCACATAGATTGCAGAGTGGCTGAAAAGATTGCAAAGTTACCAGGGCACATTTTTGTACAAGTGGTTTGACCGTATTAGCAAAAAGTAATGATGTGTTAAATGCAATTAAAAAAAAAGAAAAGAAAAAAAGAACAGAGTGGAAAACACCACCAAGGTTACAAGGTTGCAAACATTTCATAACTTTAATTCAAAATATAGTGTCATTGTTAACTGTTGTAATGTAAGCTAGCTACAATCCTGTTAAAAGCTTGGTGTATACTCTGATAGGCTAACAAATCATGTTTTACCAGAGTTTAAAACGCAGACAAAATGTGTGGACTGAAAAGACTGATTGCATGTAGCCAAGCCATTGCAGGCAAGTCAGGGTTGATGGTCTATGAGTGACCAGACTCATAAGAAGGATCACATGCACTGTCCCTTCCCAACTCAATTCTCCTGATTCCAAATTTGAGTGTCACAGTATCTTACGGAGTTGCCCAGAATCACCTAAGTATAATTGAAGACTTGAACAACCATTACTGGCTGTGTAAAAATAATGTAAACCAGCCTTATACTTCCTTTATGATATCATGGAGAGAAGTGTGTTATGAGGTATTAAATTAAAACATGCAGTCACCCAGTCAGAGCATGAGTATAATAATGTCTTTGCTTGTTTATTCACTTCAGATCACAAAATAAAATTTCACCAATACAATATTTTTACCCTAATCAAGTTACCTGGAATTTTATTTCAGCGAAAGTTGAAAGGTTAGCAAGAAACAATAATATTATTATTAATAGCCCAGTTCTTAATTTGCTTGAGTGTTTTTTTCCATAACTAATAATTATTAACTCTGAGTGCCATTATTGAGCCAAATGCAGAGACTATCAGTAACTCAACCTATTCCTGCCAACTTTGCAGCCTCTTTGGTCAGACTGAATTACACAATTAAGTTTATATAATTACTTAATGTATGAATCACTTGCAGGGCTGTCATTAAGTTTCGAGTCACCTGTAGCCTCATTCTCCACACCTGTAGCAAACTTTTTACTCTGTGGTTGAATTCTATCAACAACAGGCAATTTCACCTGTAGCATCTAAGGAAAATCAAGCACACTCAGCCGTAACAGGTGTTACAATTTACGGCCCTTATTGATTAAGCCCTGACATAGTAGAATTGTCATATTAATATCAGGGCTGTCAATAAAGGACCACGAGGGTCATAACCTGTAACACCTGTTACACCTGCGTATGCACGATGGCCCTTGATGCTGTGAGTGAACTTACCTGTTGTTGATTCACCCATAAAGTAACAACTTAGTTTGTTATGGGTTAGACTTGGCACAACTTCACCGCATGAGTTCGGTGTGAATTAAATTTGAGGATCAAGCTAGGATACAGGTGAATTAAAACTTAATGACAACCTTGAATTATGTTTAGCAAAAATTAAGAAGAGAAACTCTGCAAACAATGGCTACACTGTAGTTAATTGCCTATTTGTTAATTTATAAAAGGGGCATTTAGACTGCTGGTCATTGGCTTCTACTGACCTCGAACTTGGTCATTATTATAGAAGACTTGAGCCCGCAGTATTATATTTTAAGAGTGACCATCTAAGCCAGCATCCATCCCCCATCAATGATGTGCTCGCACCCCGTCATGTAAGGTGCCTCATCTGACGCCAGGAACACGGCCAGCTTGGCGATTTCTTCAGGTGTTCCAAGACGCCCTTGCTTCTGGCGGGCAAGGAATTTCTTCATAGCTTCTTCAGGATCTGGGGCACTGTTAATTCGTTCCCGCAAAGATGGGGTGTCCACCGTGGCCGGGCAAATGACATGGGTACGAATTCCCTGAGTAACGAAGTCGGACGCGATAGATTTTGTGAAGCCGATCACCGCACCCTTTGTTGTGCTGTAAACGAAACGGTTGGGTACCCCCCTGATGCTTGAAGCCACAGACGCCATGTTTATGATGACCCCTCCACCTTGTGCTAACATGATCGGAAGAAATTGCCTTGTTATTCGATACATGCTCTTAATATTGATATCGAACGAGAGGTCCCAATCTTTCTCCTCGCAGTCTAGGATTGTTCCATCGTGCACGATGCCTGCACAGTTGAAAAGCACGTCGAGCTTTGAGAATTCTTTGGCGAGGGCTTTTATCGCATCGTAGTCTGTTACATTAAGGATCCTGGTTCGTATTCCTTTGATGGAGTCGAGCTCGGCGAGTTTCTCGCCATTGATGTCGGTGGCTAAAACTTTGGCTCCTTCCTCGGCGAATGCTTCGGCGACAGCACGGCCGATGCCTTGTGCTGCGGCAGTAACTAGGATTTCTTTCCCTTCTAAGCGTCTTCGTGCCATTTTGTGGATCGAATGAGAGCGACACCCAACAAACAAAGTTTAAAAAGATTGCGTTACTTACTAAACTCGTGACCGTCATGAGAGCTGCTATTTGTCAGCGGATTGCTTTTGGAGTAATATTAATATTATGTATGCTACCTGGAATGTCTCTTCGTTCGTGTTCCCCTAACTTACTCAATGTTGCACCGACCACACCAATGTTTTCGTTATGCGAAAACGCATACCTTTTTATGCGTTTTCGCCATTGTCCACATTAAAACGCCCGAAAACGGTGATGGAAACGACAGTGTGTGACGCTTTTTTCGTCACCGTTTTCAGAATCCTCCGTTTTCACCCACTCCAACCTAGCTAGAAACGGAGCGTTTTCAAAAGATCCCACTTTTGAAACAGTTTTCGAAAGCTTTCGTTAACATCAGCGTTTCCGGTCGTTTTAGTGTGGACGATAGGCGAAAACGCATCAAAAAGTATGCGTTTTCATACGAAAACGAATATTTGTGTGGTTGGGGCCTTACAGTGCGACTACTCTACCCAAGGCCGCCTGACAAAATTTTCTAGAAATTTAACAAATAAAAATCGTGGTTTTCCAACAAATTAAACATGTAATCAAGCTGTACATTACAAAGGCAACAGATTTGTGGTCATTTTGATTAGTACCTATTTTAAAACTTTAAAAATGCGCTTCGCCTAAATATCCGACTAGACTTGGAAATAGCGGAAAAATCAAATTTCTTCAAACTTGTCCAGAATGAAGCCCTACGGGCACTAGCTACAAAAATATTGTTTTAGAGTTCGATAAATCAAAACTTATTTTTTTATGCAATTTTTTTCAGTTTTCGATGCCTCAAATCGGCCAAATTTGACTGAAAATGAGCGGCATATTCAGAGGCTCGTAGACTGAAAAGTAAAACTATTTATTACAAACTGATTGTACGTCGTATCTGTACTTTCTTTCTTATATATTTACTAACTTATCTAGGTTCCTGTAGCATGAAGAAACTAGAAGTATTTCTACTCCCCCCTCCCCCCCCCCCCAATGATGACATGTTAGTCCATCGCAAGGTTACCCCCCAGCATTAAATTCGCCGGTACCCATTTATACACCTGGGTGGAAAGAGGCACTGTGAGAATTAAGTGTCTTGCCCAAGAACTAGACTCTACATTTCTCGAGTGTTCCCAAATGTCCGGAGTGTTTCAAGTCTATTCCTCACGTTATTGTGAAGGTTTTAGTTTAGATTTATTGTAAATTGTTATTTAGAATGTAATATACTAATTGTCGGTCCACATCAGCTTTTAGCTGCCAATTTTATCGACCTACTTATTAAATAAAGTATGTATGTATGTATCTATGCATGCATGCATGCATGCATGCATGCATGTATGTATGTATGTATGTATGTATGTATGTAACGCAACGCAATGTCACCGGCCAGGGCTCGAAGCCGGACCACTCGATCCTGAGACGAGCGCATTAACCACGAGGCCTCCTTGCCACCCATAATAGACAACAATTTACATTTGGACTTACTTCAGTCTTTCGCCAGCACAAGTTACAAATCCAGGGTCAGAGCAAGCAATTTTCTAACTTCAGGCCTCAACAATTGCCTCGGCAAAGTAGTACAAATAGCGACAAAACGTTTGAGCGTTCGGTGACGAAAGTCCGCCACAGAGATAGCTTCCGGTTTAACACATCAGTTGCGTGACAAAGGTTGCACATGATAGCGAAGAATGATCATCGCAGTAAATTTTCCAATTTAAGCAATTGGGGCTTCAACGGGATTCGAACCCGTGACCGCGATGCCGGTGCGATGCTCTATCAACTGAGCTATGAAGCCACACATTGGGAGCGAGGTCAATTTGTTGAGTTCATATCTTTCCGTGAGGAGTGAGATGATGTGAAGTTTATATGAAATAATTCATATATGAACTGCGGTTGTAGATGATAGTGAAGAATGATCATCGCAGTAAATTTTCCAATTTAAGCAATTGGAAAGATGAAGCCTGAAAAAATCAGGGCTTCAACGGGATTCGAACCCGTGACCTCCGCGATACCGGTGCGATGCTCTACCAACTGAGCTATGAAGCCACACATTGGGAGCGAGGTCAATTAATTGAGTTCATATCTTCCCGTGAGGAGTGAGATGATGTGAAGTTTATATGAAATAATTCATATATGAACTGCGGTTGTAGATGATAGTGAAGAATGATCATCGCAGTAAATTTTCCAATTTAAGCAATTGGAAAGAAGAAGCCTGAAACTGATAAGGGCTTCAACGGGATTCGAACCCGTGACCTCCGCGATACCGGTGCGATGCTCTACCAACTGAGCTATGAAGCCACACATTGGGAGCGAGGTCAATTAATTGAGTTCATATCTTCCTGTGAGGAGTGAGATGATGTGAAGTTTATATGAAATAATTCATATATGAACTGCGGTTGTAGATGATAGTGAAGAATGATCATCGCAGTAAATTTTCTAATTTAAGCAATTGGAAAGAAGAAGCCTGAAACTGATAAGGGCTTCAACGGGATTCGAACCCGTGACCTCCGCGATACCGATGCGATGCTCTACCAACTGATCTATGAAGCCACACATTGGGAGCGAGGTCAATTTATTGAGTTCATATCTTTCCATGAGGAGTTAAATGATGATGATTGGATGGGTTTTTCCGTGGAAATTCCAGAATAATTTCAGACTGCCGGGTATCTAGACACAACGTTAAAGAGAACTCCTCCACTTTACGAAATATATTTACCCACGTGACCCTTTTGGCGCGAAATGGCTAGTTCCACTCATTCACATCCCCTACCCGAACAGGCGAGATAATTTTTACTTACAAGGGTGCGGTTAGAGTTAAAGTTGTCACCGGAAGTAATCGCGTCATTCCACCTACTCCCGGAGGGGAAATGTGGACGATTTTACCGATTCGATATTCGAAATAATGACATCGCAAACTGGGATAAACCGTGATTTTCAGAACTGGATATCACAAGTGGCAGTTCGGAAATCAAGCTTTTGATTTCTGATTTCTCAATTGTGGATTTCAGATTTTCAGGGATTGCGATTTGCGATTTCTGATTTCTGAATTCTGGTTTCAGATTTCTGATTTCTAAATTCTGATTTCAAGTTTCAGAGTTCTGATTTTTGTATTGCTATCTCTAATATCGGGTTAATCATGGCCTGAAAATCAAATATTCATATCTATAATAATCAGAACTTAGAACTGAATTACACCTAATTTACGATTTACTTGATCATGAAAACAGGTTGGCCGCAAAGCATCCTGGTTATTTTGACGTCAGGAAGCAAGGTTGAAGACTTCATTTGATATTTCTACCTGTCAGCGGATTGCTTATAAAAGTGCTTATTCTATGTATGCTTCCTGAAATGTCTTTTTTTTGTGCGTGTTATTAAAATATCCAAGATGGAGGTCAGCTTGGAAAAATTACTTCAAGATGACGGTAGGTATTTTTAGTCGCTTCGGAACAATTTCAGCAAAGAAAAACGTTAATCAATTTTATCTTACTCCAGAAACCTTCAAGCAATTCCTGGACGAAAACTTTGATGACAGAAGTTATGCAAACAACATCATTCAAGGCCGAGCGATTAGTGATTCACTTGCCAGGTTGGCAGACGGAATAAACCTTTTGGACAAAGAACTTCACAGTCAGGTCTGTTGCTCTGTTTCCATAAATCACTAGAGTGGTTGTTTTGCTTGGGTTACAGGTAGTGTAAGCTTTCACCTGTACTTTTAAAACAGTGGGCAAAATGAGAAATACGAGATTTAACGTGGAGTTTATACGCTTGCTCTTATGTGGCCTGAAATTCTCATGGTCTCAAGGTGACCTCAGATTTCATATAAACGCTGCTCAGTTTTTTACTTGTGAGCTGTCAAGAGTTTTTTCTGTTTAAAGCCCACACTTGCGTTTCCTGAGAGGTTAAACAGAAAACGTGAATTACTATTTCACAGTCAAATACAAGTCACGTAAAATGGTAAATATGGCTGCATTTCCCCCTAACAATTGACATCATTCAAAAAGTAAAATAACTTTCTAAGCGCAGTTTGAGGAGTGCGGGATTTTGGAAGCAAATTGTGCTGGAAAAAATGCCAATTGTGTGGAGAATTGGGTGGGATTGTGCAAATCCCAATTTAGTGAAATTTTGGTAGTATAAATTGATAGAATCCTGCCAACAGGTCTAGCTATTTGTAAGTGCTTTGTTGAATAGCACTTGCTGCTTCTGCTATTGAACCTTGCGGTATTTATTTCTGCTCTGCCAATGCCGGGTTGGCGGTCCATTTTGCTTAGATTGATGAAATCTGTAATTGCCAAGGATATATCCTGAAACTGCTTGAAAATCGAATGGCAGTAATTCTGGTCTATCCTTTGAAAACTTTAAGGCCAAATTTGATAGCCTTCTTTGTATTTTCTGGTACAGCATCTTCCTGTATTCTCAGGATTTCAGATTCAGAAACACTGGCGAAATGTGAATTTGCGCCAGCCATTTTGTTTTTGCTTGGATCAGGGATTAATCACTTGGTAGGAGGTGAATGATGGTCATTTAATTAGCCAGAGATATAGCGAACCAATCAGATTACTTGAAACACCAAGATCACTGAGTGTGTAGATACTAATAGTTATTATTTATGTTGTAGGTAGTAGAACATCATGAAGATCTTTTGCAACAAGCAACAGGAATTGAAACATTGGAAGGTTAGTTGTTTTATGATGATTTAAGTGACAGTCAGTATAATTTGGATAGTTTAGAGATTAAATTTTGTAAACTAGTGGAGTAGTGCCAGATTATAGGAAATATTCTTTCCACAAAATATTAATGTTTTTACATGATTAATTATATAAAAGATATGCACCCAAGCTACATGTGGTTTTATTTTTATTGAGTATGTAGAGGTGCAGTGGTCTCATGATTAGTTTGCTCGACTCCAGATCTATAGAGTACTCCTGGGTAGAGTCCTGGCTGGGGACATTGTGTTGCACATTCTTGGGCAAGACACTTTACTCTCACAGTGCCTCTCTCCACCCAGGTGTACAAATGGGTACCAGCAAACTTAATGCTGGGGGTAACCCTGTGATGGACTAGCATCCCATCCAGGGGGGAGTAGAAATACTCCTAGTCACTTCATGCTACAGAAACCGGGATAAGCTCCAGCCTGATGGGCCACTTAACTGCTGTCCAGACTTTACCCACACGTGTAAGCCAAGAATGCTTTCTTACTTCCTTTTAGCCACCACCACGAGAAAGTCGAGTCATCAGATCTGCATCCTGATTTTGACTGGCTAAATAACTCTGCTGGGCTACTCATCAGATTCTGTAGAAAATTTAACATTGTTTTACACTTTGTGATAGAGTGGTTTTCATTTGAGTGTCGAAAAGTAATTGCTTGTGCATCAAACATGCTATAAAATTGGCTAAAAAATCGTGCTTGCTCATGTTGTCCGGTGTTTTGTGTCAGCGACATGCGTTTACATGTACTTCTTGTTTTGATTGGTTCACTGGATTGTCTGTGTCCTTTGTGAGTGGCCAGAGTGATTACTTTCAATAGAGTTTGGATTTACAACACTCAATTAAAATCTGCTCTAATCTTATTATTACTTCTCATTAATAGTTTTTCTTTTTTTATTTTCTAAGGGGTTCTTCAGATGATGCAAACCAGAATTAACTCACTGAAGGCTTCAGTTGAAAGGTACTACAAATAACTTATTATAAAATTTGATTAGTTCAGAAATAGTGAGGTGGCTTAGGGTGATTTTAAGGCTACATCATTAGAGAGTGGAAGAAAGCATGAAATTTGGCACAAAGAATCTTGTTGGTATAAGAAACAAATTTAGTCTGGGTGCCACGTGATTCGATGATCGGGGGGGGGGGGGGAGGAGACATGTCATTTCAATTCTTGATAAACTTCATTAGCCTGAAAACGAGGCTGATAAATCAATCCATAGCTTTTATGCTTTTGATCACCAAATTAAACCAAAATATGTCAACAGCTTGTAAATTAGGTTGTGTGGTTCATTTAGATAGCCTTAATGTGTTTATGTCAAGTGAAAATAGCATGTTTCTTGCTTTTTTGCTCATGTTAAAAGATCTGACTTCAGAGCATGTAGTTGAGTTTGAAATCGTTTTTTTTTTTTTTTTAATATAGTTTTACTTTGGTTTTTCATTAAGCGAATGAGAAACTGAGGAAATAAAGAAATATACAATTGCTGTCACATATGCAAAGGATAATATACAACCGGTGCCATGCATGGGAAAATATGCAAAAGGCACCAAATACGGGAAACATGAGTCCAGGAATTCAGTTGAGGATCAGTTTTGATTTTATATCGCAAGTGTGATCTGTAAACAACCTTTAGTCATGGGCTAATTTCGTTCAGGCAACACGAGGTAAGACAAACAGAATATTTGATTACCTGACGATGCAATTTAAGCTTGAGATGGCCAGTGAAATAGATTGATTTTAAGAGGCCAACTTTCTATTTATATTGAACAGAATGAACAGAATGCTTGGTTTTTTACTTTGGGTAAATAGTTATTTAATCAATTGAATTCAGATTCTTTGGGCTACTGTTAACTGTTTATTACGGCAAAAAAGAATAATTTCTGAAGGGTATTTTAAATGAAGTTCAGAACCTGGCTACCAAGCGATGATGAAACTTCACCAGCTTTAAGTTCCCAACAATCAAGTACTGGAAATGCCTATTGTCTATCGAGAGAGTGGGCCAGAATCAGAACAAGAATTTTGTAAAGACAGTGATCGAAGATAGAACTGTCTCGATTCATGATACATGTGTACCATCAAGAAAAATTCTCTGCTGCTGTTTAAACGACAAAAGCCCAAGCCAAAAACAAAGTCAAAGCAGCAAGTAAGTGCACTGGGAAGCGATTGCAACCTTTTCAGCTGTTTGTACATTGCCACCCAGCATCGAAGCGGAGACCTAGACGAATTTTTTATGTACGAAAATCAGCCCTACCCAGCATCTCTCTCTGAGTTTGGAAAGCTAATATTCGGGAAGAAGTCAGACCTCTTGACATGTGTTAAGCCTGCCAGTACAAAGCAGCCTGATCCACCTCCACTCTATGATTGTAAGATCTTTGATGGACCAGCTGTTGTTCACGCCCTTCCATCCACAACTGTTTCCACCTTTGATAGCTATGCTGAAAACTTCTTTATCCCATTCATTCTGAATCATCTCCAATCAACTAAACGAGTGGACATTGTTTGGGATACATACAAGGCGAACAGTATCAAGGATTCAACCGGAGGAGAGGTAAGGGTCAGAGAAGAAAAGTAAGAGGTGACACCAAGATTCCTCCAAACTGGAAAGCATTTCTTCAAGACAACAACAAGAAAGGACTCTTTGCCCTCCTGACCAGCAGAGTTTCAAACTTCCAGTTTCCCGAGAACAAGGAAGTAAACATCATCTCAGACTAATCTGTAGTCTCAAGCAGAGGTTCTACTGATAAACAGAGATGTGACCACGAGGAAGCTGACACAAGAATTGTTGTACATGTTCAACATGCGCTGAACAAAGGATGGAGTCAGGTTTTTGTCCGCACAGTGGATATGGATGTTCTTGTCATAATGATGGGGATTTTTCATGACTTGATCACTTTGTATCCGCCTGCAGCCATATGGATTTGTTTGGGCATGGGGAAATATGTCCAGTGCATCTGTGTGAATCCCACCTGTGAATTTCTTGGCCTGAAACGTCTCGGGCACTCCCTATGTTGCATTCATTCACTAAATGCGACACGACTTCCTGTTTCTTTGGCAAGGGTAAGAAGTCCGCCTAGGACGCATGGAAGTCATTCCCTGACGTAACATAGACATTTAAGTTCCTGCAAGATCACCCTTATTACCAGCTGGACAAGGATGATTCCATCTTCAAACTTCTGGAGTGATTTATCGTAGTTCTCTATGACAAGGCCAGCAATGTGATCAATGTTAATGAAGCCCGCAAAGAAATTTTCACCAAAAGGAACAGGATCCTAGAGAACATCTCTCCCACACAGGTAAATTGAGTTCGCAACATTTTGTAAGGAGTGAAATTCAGGCTTTCGACTTATTCTACTGTTCTGAATTATTTCATGCATTGTTTCTGTAGTAATAAATGTGTAACGACAGGGACAAAAGTAGCAAAGCTGAATTCTAATTTTGCTTATGTAGGACTCGCTATTAGAGCACGCTTTAAGAGCAGTTTACCAAAGTAGCATCTGGTACACAAGCCTGCAGGCTGTTCAGATGGTTCCTTCACCCGAGGGATGGGGTGACATGGATGGCATGTGGAAACCTGTCTGGGCCCTTCCTGAAGTGGTCAAAGCCTGTCTAGAACTCCTTAAATGTGGTGCAAACAAGAATGTGCTGGCAGATGCAAATGCATCAAAGCTAACCTCCCTTGTACAGGGTTATGTCAGTGTTCAGGAGAATGCAGCAATAATGAACATTAACCTGATCTTAATAGAATGTGTTTCAAATTCCGTGTTGCCAGCCAGTTTTCAATGTTTTCTTGATAGCTGGTACATTATGTAACCTCAGATGCCCCCCCCCCCCCCCCCGACACAACTCCGTGATTTGATTTTTTTTGAGCTTGTCATAAATAATATTTTCGTAATACGACTTGCAGTTTACGATATAAATATAAGCACGGGATGCGTGTGCTTTTCTTAGTGTACTCCATAATGACATTCTTGTTATGTATTCAGTATGTGCGAGAAAACAAAAGTCTCGAGGTGTGATTGTCAGGTGATTATATCATAATTACTATTAAATCTTTGTGAAATAAATAGAGTACCCAAATGATTATTTCTAATGTTCTTAAACAAATATTAACCGATTGTTTTACAACATTTTAACATAAAAGCCTTGTTTTCATGCTGGCAAAGAGTGTCGCAAATTGAATTGCGTGTCACGCCCCCCTGGGTAATTGGATCATGTGGCACCCGGCTTAAATTTGTTCACAGGACCAAAATGAGTTTGTGTGCCAAATTTTATGCTTTCTTCCAGTCAGTAATGATGTTTTCCCTGAGCCACCTCACTAAAAAGATGTTAAGTTCACACTTTGACTTAACTGGCCCACACTTCTAGCGCATGTCCTGTTTTCCGTAGTGAGGGAGACAATTACATTTTTAAGGTACTGCTGCTCTCCCAGGATGGGGTGCTAGTCTATCACTAGTCCCCCCCCCCCCCCCCGCCCCCCCCAGCATTTTGGTCAGATTGTCCCCCAAATTCTTCATTTGGTATTAATTAATATTTAATCATGGATAGAGAGGGTATGTTAACAGTGAGAGTCTTGTCTAAGAAAGAAAAATTTGGACTTCTTGATTCCAGGTCAAATGCACTATAAGCCAGCCCACGGTAAGTAATGTTAATTTGTAGGCAACTTTGTAATTTACTTAAAGTTTATTTTTTCTTTACAATAATTTATTCAGGATACAACAGCATGTTGTTGAACCATATTTCAAGATAAGGTCAAGAACAGCCCAACTTCGTAGGCTTCAGGTACTACCTACTAGAAAATTATTATATAAAATTGTAATTACATGTAATAGTAGACAATTTGATTATTTTGTCTCTGTGTTAATAAGAAGGCACTAAGATGCTATGATGATACAACACTCACTCATCTTCTTCGTCTCAGTTAGGACATACATGTAACAATGCTGGAAATAATTTTTCTTCCTTAACATGACACGTGTCCTTTCAAATCTTCATTTTGGTTGGACATCTTATCAATTTGAGTGGACATCAATTAGGATAATTGATTGGTACAGTATAATTGATTAGTATGATTAGTGAAATTCGTTAGCATAATGATTTTGGTTAATTTGCACTGCAACTAAACAGGACAGTGTAAATTACCTTGCTGTCGGCCATTATAACACATTTTACTGAACAGACACAAAAACTGTACATCTATGATCTTCAATTTCAGCAGGTCCAGACTGGCAAATCATACAGTAAAAATAATACTTTACCTCTAACATACATGTATGATTTGTGTAATTCTATGAAAATTATTAAATAAATTAAATATAATAATATGTTTGACCCTCAACAGGAGGCATGTGATATTTTAAGAAGAGTGATAAGGGTAATCTATCTTACCAAACGACTTCAAAGCCAACTTCAGGGAGGAGTGAGAGAGATCACCAAAGCTGCTCAAAGTCTCAGTGAACTTGGTAATTAATCTAATGTTGCTGCTTAATTTTCTTACATGTAGTATGCCAAAATTAATAAATATTTATTTTGGTGCTGTCCTTAGAGACATTACTATAATAATATGGAAACCTGGGCATTATAATATATCCTACAATTCATCTGAAAAGGCAGAAATCAGACTTGTACAGTGTATATGTAACTTCTCTGCAATATGGACAGCTCCATAATACATGTACATGTGCGACACTGTCTCCATCTCTTATGCCTCTTTGGTGTTCTAGAGGTTTGACTGTATTACAAAGTTCACAACTAAACTTTTCTGATGTAGATTGGATATTGTATGGTACGCTTGAGTTCTGATTCCGTCAAGAAGTTCGTTTAGCCTTTGTATCTCAAACTTGGATATCTTGAAGTCCCTGCCATCTCAAACTCAAATCACTTCCCTTGGATATGCTTTTTAGTCATTTTCTGTTAGCTATCTTGCGCCCCAGTTATCTCAAACTTTTAGTGTAGTTAGATATTAGGATGGTTGAATTGTGTTTTACTTAACTTATACATGTATATGTACAACATTTTGCCTAAATTTTGTTTTAGATTATCTTGTTCAAGGAGCAGATCTCTCTGGAATCCAGGTGCAGTACATATACATGCAATGTCAACTTTTGCACTCCATAAAATGCATCAGTGTTAAATGAGTGAAAGTGTGTTTGTTTTTCATACTTCCATTGTTATTTTCTGAATTTATCTCCTGAATTTTATTTTGTAATTATTTTCAAATCCTTGAACATTTCAGGCTGTAGAAAATGACTTAAAAGTTGCTGCTAAGGCAAGGAAAGAAGTTGAAAACCAGGCACAGAGAATGTTGGCTCAAGGCATGGAAACACAGGTATATGCACGCAAACTGGCCATCGTAATTAGATCAATGTTGTGTTGTTGCAAAGCAACCCTGAGAAAACTAGAGTCTGATGGCAAGCTTTAGGATTCAAATTCATTGGTGACACTTTCAGTTGCATATCCAGCAATCTTGGGAAACAATTAGAAATGGAAAATTATATTGTCAAAATTTCACACCTCATTTAGAAACAGATAAAAGAAAACAGACACACATATATATTATTAATATACCCTACAACGCACTTTGGGATGGATACAAGAAGGATGGCTAGCAATGCAAAACAATGTTTCAGGAGTTACAGTCAAATAACTGGTTTTCCTGTTGAGAATCAGAGTGGAAATAAACTCATATCAAATCAGCAGGCAAAGAGAGTTGTGTCCAATGGACCTTTTTACCTATGTCAAGCTTCTCCAATTTTTTTCATTCAAACAAAAAATAAACCATAGTGCTTGATTTTATAAAATCATGTCAAATTTAGTAAGTATGTGAAGATTCCCTAGAATCCGTTGCAAGCTCATAAAAACAAGGAACACCTAACTTGCCAATTTTTTACAAAGAAATGTATGCCAGGGGGTAATGCTTGTTCCCTGGTATACATTTCCTTGTACATTTGAGGTCCCATATTTTTATGATTTTGCAACGGATCTTATTGAAACTTTGCAGATATAAAATATTTACTAAATTTGGCATGATAAATTAAACTATGGACCGAGGTGTTTTTAGTTTATATGAAAAATGCAAAAAAATTGTTGATATTGTGTGACAGTGGTAGAAAGGTCCATAGTCCAGGGCTAGTGTAGGCTATTCTTTTTTTGCCTTATGGGCCAGTGGCATTTTGGAGTAAAATCTGGCAAAGTTCAACTCACAGAAGTACTGTTAGAGATCAAATTATTGGTTTAAATTCAATTCTTGATTAATTAATCGTATCTATAACAAAATTCTCGATCGTGATTGGTTCTCTGCACACCTATTTGTCACGCAATCGGCACGCGATCACGTGGGTGTCTAATTGCAGTTATCCAATTTGAACTTTTCGTAATTGGATACCCACGTGATATTGCAGGTCAATTACATGTATGCGTGCTTCAATGGCTTCCTTTGCACTGTTTCCTACGGTTTTCAAAACTTATGAAAACCGTTACAGATGTTTTTGCTCAAAAGAAGTTCTTGAAAGACATTTTTAATTCTGAAAATTGTTATAGATACGATTAATTAGTAATTGGACCTCATGTCGTACAATTCAGGGAGTAATCGTGCTCGCAATTTCAAATCGGCCTCGTGCTTTGCGCTCATCCGATTTTGAAATTACTTGCGCGATTACTCCCTGAATTATACTCCACATGGTCCAATTACTATAACTAATCGTACTAGTGAGAAATTGTTATCCCAGTTACAGTAGCTAGTGGACAGGACTGTCGAGCTAGTAACTTCTAGATGAGCTTGCCCAAGGAGAAAGCTGGAAAACTGATTTCTTTACATCCTCATCAAATGCATTTTGATGGGTTAGGCTGGTTATGTTAACGGAAATGCCTTTTCAGCTCTGTAAGTTCTTTCACATGCTAACAAAAAAATCCTCGAATTCTCGCAAACCAGTGTATTTAAAATCAGTGGACATCACTGAGGAGAATCTCTTCTTGTATGAGTTTTGGGTGGTAATTTTTTTTCATGCAGAATCAAACCCAAGTAGCTACTGCCCTGCAAGTGTTCTACAACCTTGGCTCACTTGTAAGCACTGTGGATGAAGTTGTTAACAAAGTAAGGGACAACTTGAAAAATGGAGTGAAGGAAGCCTTGGATCCCAACACACTCTCACAGGCTCAACCTAATGCAGGTACAGTGTATAGGGAACACCATGGATGGAGGATAGGAGATCGCGGGTGGATGAATAGGGAATACTAGGGGGTGAAGAAATCCTTGGATCCAGACACACTGTCACTGGTTGAACCTAATGCAGGTATAGGGAACACCATGGGTGGGGGATAGGGGATCCCAGGTGGATGAATAGGGAATACTAGGGCGTGAAGGAAACCTTGGATCCAGACACACTGTTACAGGTTCAGCCTAATGCAGGTATATGAAAATACCATGGGGAGGGGGAGCATGGTTACATGTAGCTATAGGGGATCCTAGGGGGATAGACAGAGAATGCTAGGGGGTGAAAGACGCCACACTGTCACAGGTTCAACCTAATACAGGTATAGGGAATACCTTGGGGGGGGGGGGGGAGGGTAGGGAATCCCAAGGGGATGGATAGGGAATGCTAGGGGATGAAGAAAGCCTTGGACCCGAACACATACAATGCGATTGCTGGTAGAAGCTACCTACACTGCAATTATATGACTTTCTATACCCCGACATTTCTTGTATATATACGCATGTGTCTTAAATGAGTTACTTGTCTGGGTAGACCTACTTGTAGGATACACACTATAATCATCAATGAGGGTTTGATTTAATTTTAAACCTCATATAGTTGCTTTAAGAGGACTTATTAATAACAATTATTTTCCATTTTTCTTGAAAAAAAATGAACATGTCTTTCGCGTTAGGGATGAAATGTTCAATGGATTCCGTAGCTATTAGCTTAGAACAAAACATTCAAAACGATTGAAAGTGTGCACGTAAGTAATTTTGATATGGAAGGTTTTGCACTGGCACTCATTTGAAACAGAGGTAAAACAAAATTGGGAATGGCCCAGTCAGTTGTCATACATAGGATGAGAATTTATTTCTGGTCAGGATTATGGGGTAGCATTAACTTGCAGTGCAGGCGTATTGTAGCAGACAAAAGTTCAGTATTTCTTTGTGAAATGTTTGGCCGCCATCTTGAATATTTGAAGCAGAGAAAGGTGTGGGTGGGGTAGGGGGGGGGGGAGAATTTACTTTCTACCAAGGTGATAAGCTATAGGTGAACAATGGCTGCAAACATGGTAGCTTGGTGAACGATTGCGGCTAGGATGCCATACCAGTTAACACATTACTCATTGATATCTCCAATCCCACAGGGGCTGGTGGTCCTGGTCGTGCAGCAATGCCCACTCCTGGGAACACTGCAGCCTGGCGAGCCACTCTGTGGACCCGTATGGAGCAACTCATGGACTTGATTTATTCAGCATGTGGCCAGGTAGAGCTACATTTTACACTACATAAACCGTTTTTTTGCTCAGTTAGATTCACAAGTGTGTTCCATTAGTTTTTCTCAGTTCTCTCTTGTTGACTTTGGCCACACAAACAGTGTTATTTGGGGTGACCAACTTGAGAAACGGTATTGCCTTACTTTTAACTCGTGTCTTCGTTCCTTAAGAACTGCGCAAGGATGACAAAACGAGCGACTCTCGAGAGTTCCTTCACAAGCTCGATTTTGATCAATTTTAGAAACAATAAAAATGAGCAGAATTAATACACACAAGCAACTCAGAGTAGCCCCTTGTTTCGCAGCCAGGCATACATGCGCAATTCATCTGGCACTCCGATACTTAGTACTTCCAAACAGAACTTTTCAGGCTCGTTCGCTTTTTGACGGCTGGCAAGGAAAACAAAGAGTCGGGTGTATGTGCAGATATGTTTGTTGCAGATAGGGGAGCAGGGATGGCGCAGTGCTGAGAGCGCTTGCCTCCTACCAATGTGGCCCGGGTTTAATTCCAGCCAGTTGTCATATGTGGGTTGAGTTTGTTGTTGGTTCTCGCCTTGCTCCGAGGGTTTTTCTTTGGTTCTTCGGGTTACCTTCCTCCACAAAAACCAACATCTCCAAATTCCAATTCGACCAGGATGGAGGACCCACATTAAACCAGCTAAGGCCGATGTGGCCTCCTCTCTAAACATTGTAACCGATTTTATTTAGTATTTAAAAGACAATTAAGCATTTTATGCTTACACGAGAAATTACCTATTTATTATTGTAAATGTTCCATAAGATTTAAGACAAAATACAATGAAAAAATGAAGTAACAGTTATGTTTCTAAGGGCGTGAAGTGTTCAGTTCAGCTTTTAGCGAGTGAATTCTTTTGTGTAGGTGCATCATCTTCAAAAAGTTTTGGCCAAGAAACGCGATCCTGTCACTCATGTTTGCTTTATGGAGGAATTATTGAAGGTACAGCTACTTCACACCGTTTTAAAACTAGATGTCGATTTGACCGTGTCGCTAACTTTGTACTTCCTCAAACTTTTTGCTAGGAGGGAAATACTTGTATTGCCTCGTTCTGGAACTCGGTGACGTCAATTTTGACCCAGGAATTTTCACAGTCAGCCCAAGGTTAGTTGATTCTAAGTACACCACAGGCTAACCATACCTGTGCTACCTTCAGCAAATATTGTTTGCTTACAATAGTAGGAACATATAATACAACTGCTTTGAACTCGCAGCGTTGCTTTTTATGGCAGCATTGAATATTGTACGTCGATGATCAATTTTGTGTTGACTAAACTCTACTTTGGTAAATTTGTTGTTGACTGATATGTAATTACTTTTAAATTTAGCTTTTCCTGACAGTCTGAACTGTACAGGATGTTGCAAAATTATTCCAAGCGCTGCCTGGCTGTATATCTTCTGTGCAGAGCTGTGCATAGCAGTCTTGGGATTATTTTTACTGGTATTTCAATTTGGCCTATCAACGCACCGTCTTCTTGTGTGTGTGTTTTTTTCCATTTTATTTCTAGCGTCGACATTCTTGAAGCAAGCGTTCGAGGGGGAATACCCAAAACTCTTACGACTGTACAATGATTTGTGGTCTCGCCTACAGCAGTTTAGCAGCGCGTCAAATGTACCTTCAGCTACTCTTGTATCGCAAATGGAGCCTTCATTCAGTCTGTTTCCAGCACCTGAGGATGACTTTAGTATAAGGTAAGTTATGCTAGTATTGAACTACAGTGAAAGTTAAAATTCTTGCTGTTCTGTGGTCGTCTATTCTTATATTAAGCTGTTTAGCAAGTTTCCTGAAGCCTTCTCGACCAACTGGTGTTATATGATGTAGATTTATTTTTATACCTAATCGAACCTTTTCGGTAAGCTTCGGTGGCATATCAGGTGAGTTTGGTGGAGCCATGGTTCGTATTTTGGGAGATGTAGTTAAGACAAAATACTCATGGCGAAACCAAAAGAGTCTGATATACCACCGAATACCAAAAAAAAGTACGATTTGGTATTTACCCAGTATTTACTGTACCCCAATTTGGTAAAGTGACCAAGATATCGTAGCCATATCAGGTCAGTGACTTGATAACGCAGGAAATCAGCACAGTACCGACACGGCTTCTGATTGGCTAAATGCGAATTTGGGTACGTTAAATAAGTGAAGAAAAGTTGTGAAAGTGTGAAATGTAAGGTTTAATCAATGTTTGATTTTTCTCATCCTTAGTCCCGAACAAGCCTTGAAGGACAGCCTTGCCCCGTTTGAGAATGCCTACCTGTCCAGGTCTTTGTCCAGACTGTTTGACCCCATTAACTTGGTGTTTCCCTCTGGAGCACGCAATCCTCCGTCCAAGGAAGAGCTGTCCAGTATCGCAAAGACGATTGGCAGGTTAGACTTAAGAGCCCTGTGTGCTGTTGCGTTACACATTCACTTTGGCTTGTCACGTAATCTTTGTGGAAGATAACGCAACAAATCGTTAGCTTGAGAGAAGTAGCGAAAGGAATGACATTATCTTTTTTGGCGGCTAGAATGTTTCTAGACCTCGAATGATTTTGTTGTAACCTATTTTTAACCCCAGCTCATGTTCAAATTAAAATTTTGGGGATCTGTGCGTCAATTTCAATCGCGAGTTTTCTGTAGCCTGCAGAACAGGCGGATTAGCGGGCCAGGGGCCCATTTCTCGAAAGCCCCGGAACCTTTTCGGGCCCGGAAAGCCATTTTTAGTTGATCTGGAACGAAAAACAGAGAGGTATATACGCCTGAAACTTCTTGAACGCAGGAAACTTCTGTTCGTAAAGAATATGTGAATACAACAGCTCTGAAATCATAAGGTTTGAGATGTTGCCACGGCTTTCTGGGTGCGAAACCTTTTCGGGAACCTTCGAGAAACGGACCCCAGAGCGCGAAACGCGATACACTGGCGCGGAGACCGACCACGAGCGCGAACTCCCTGTTCTGTAGGTTAGTTTCTCTGGCGCCTAACACCAGTAAGGCAACATGGAGAGATAAGAAAGCTAGGCTCTCCTGCTGAACAAACTGTGAGGAAAACGGCCAATTGAATGAAATCTCTCGTTTCTCTTCGTTGCCAGATTGTATCGCATTGTCAAGCACGGCATAACTGTTTTACAATTGAACTTCTCTTTACTGAAATTATTTCCTAATTTTACTTCTAATAACTATTTTTTTATCCTCATAAATCTTTGTCCTGTCGTTTGAACTATTTTACTAGTGAGCTGAGTGTTGCCAGTGTAGATGTGGGTCTGACCATAACTGTAGCAAGGAATGTCGCCAAGACGATACAGCTGTACACCGCAAAATGTGAACAACTGGTGAGAAAACCTTTTTCGGTTGTTATTAAGCTAACTTGAGTCCAGGAGACACAAAGAGAACGAGAGTTTTGAGAAGATTAGGTCAAGGGAGTGGGGCGAGATTAAGTTGCAGGCCGGGAGAGGGACTGGAGAGGAGTTTGCGACCACAACAAAGGGAAGGGGTGGGTTGAAACATCTTCTGAAACTCTTCAGTGTGACTTACGAATTGCGATAATTTGATGACATGTGGTTTGGCCTTTGGTAAGGTAAAGCAAATCCAATATTATGAATTAGCCTAGCTAATTGTGTAATGCCCTTATCTACTCAAATTTTACGTTAAAAGTTTGGGATAATGTCAAGTCTTAAATCTTGGGTAAAAGGCGTCATTGTCGCATTTTGAAAGCGCAAAGCAGTTTACTTGACGGAACATTTAAAGGAAATATAAATTTATCTTTCGACTACGAGACAAATTGAAGAGGGTGTTTATTTATAATACTTTTCTGTTATTTATTTTTATAAGACGATTATACACATTACAAATGTAGATTTACCATGCAAAAGCCTAACACAGTAAAGGACTCTGTTATCGCTCTCCTCTGTGTTTTGCTCTCTCACTGATTATCTCCTTTAAATCCTTAGTGTTTTCCTGTTTGGAATCATGTTCTCCCAACGTAGTTTCTAGTATTGTCTTCTTTTCCCACTCTGCCGTATCCAAATGTTCTTCAGTGTTGAAACACTCTGGGCACCCCAGTTCTTCGATGTTTGGGTTAATATTTGAATTACAGACCGACCCTATGGAGGGTGTATTATCTTGTTGCAGTCGGCAGTGTCTACTTAGTGTTGGTGTGAATGATGTGTCCTCTGCTGTTCTAGCAGTTGATGAGTAATCCTTAGCCAGTCTAAATCTTTCCCTTAGTGCCGTAAATGGCTTTGCTTTTAGCTCGGTTTGAGCTGGTGTTGCAAACCGAAAGATGCCTGAGGATTCAATCAAACAAGTTAGCCAACAATAACAGCACAGTGGTTAGGCTGCGGGGTTAGGGCGCCGGACTTGAAGTCCGGAGGTCGCAGGTTCACTACTAAACAGGAGTTGTTTCTCGGTAGACCCTAATTCAACTCCTCAGTCATACTTGTAAATAGCCAACTGGTCTTTGTCCCGCCAGTTGGGATTTTTAAGCCATTAGGTTCAGCGCCCCCTAAAAGTACTGCTCGATTTTCTTTTCATTCGAATGTCGAACGCAAACTAATGTTTTGTTCAAAGACTTAACTAACTAACTTTAACTATCTTTTGCTGGGTAGGAAACAGTTTCAAGTGCGAATTCAAATAATTTCTAATCCATAAATTTTCACAAACTGTTGTGAAGGAAATAGCAGTATTGCACACCACCCCCTCCCCCCCGGCAACTTAGATGAGTTGCTCGTCCATCTCAGTTTACTGTATCCCTAGCGTCCTGGCAGGTTGTCCCAACAGTTCACCAGCACCCATTTTCACACCCGAGAACACAACGTAATGACTCCGGACCGCGGACTTGAACTCGGACCGCTCGATCTGGCGCTAACACATTAACCATTAGCGAAGACCCTGAACCTTCTCAGTGTATTACACCAGTGTAGAATACTCTTTACTTAAGAAATAGAAAACACTTACAGCGTTTCTATCGAGTTATAGAAACACGAGTGGAAGATTGGGAGAACGAGAAATTCTAGTTCTCCCAAACTTTCACGGGTGTTTCTATATATAACTCGATAGAAACACGAATAAGATGTTTTCTATTTCTTTTAGAAAACACCGCGACGAAAAAAAAGAAAAACAACCGGTTTACTTTGATCATCAAAGTGTAAATTCTCTTTGCCCGCGCCATCATAACGTCAACAGCAGGTGCTTGTTCTGTGTTTCTATCGAGTTATAGAAACACGATTTTTAACCAATCAGCGCGCGTATTTTCTTAGGACTGTTTTCTAAATCTGTTTGATTTTCGCATACCGTTTACAGTTACGTCCCATGGTATCTTAAGCTACTTCTTCCCAAAACAAATTCACCTTACATTATCTCTTACGATATCAACACGTTTTGCAAGCAGACCTGTTATGATGTCCTGATCTACTACCAAATTCTTAGAACTGCTGTTAAAATAAATGTAAGAAAAAGTAATGAGAATTAATCGTTCAATCCCTTCACCAGAGGAGTAAAGATTTCCCCTTAAACTGACCTGAGAATGAGGAGAAAGGCAGGCAAGAGTCAGATGTAAGTAGGTCGCCTACACCTCCTGTCTGAAGAAAGAGAGAGTTTAGACAGAAAGGGTTATTATTATAGTGTTACAGTACTTAAGACAGTAGGGTGCTGAAAGGAGCGCTCATAGTTGGCGCATGTAGAGACTCCGGTTAATTTTTTTCAAACTAGGTTTTGGTATTCTGTCTCAATATTCCCTGTATTTGGCAACCTTTGTTCTCTCTTGGTTTGCAGTTATGTCTTTGATGTTTTTCTATTTGCAATGACTGGTATTTTGAAGTTCTGTTGTTGCTGCATTCACTGTTCTATAGTGTTAGCGACTTTTTTGGCAGAGTGTCGCCAAATTGACGATCTTGCTTGTTCCATTCTTGAGATAGATAGGCCTTACAATGTCCTGTTTGCACGGGGATCAGAGCTCTTTCTAGTTCTTTGCCTTTTTTGTTGCCTTTTCAAGATGACAAGGCCATTTCTGAGTTGAGTTGCCCTTACGGCCTCTGTGGTGAAACGAGTCCTCGTTCGAAATGATTCATTTGAAAATGTGTTTCACCTGAACGTTCATTTCATACATATCAAATTCACTGATGATTTTCTTATGAAAAGTTCCGTTTTGAAACAGCTAAAAGGCAACTCGGAACTGGGCTATGGTGAAAACTTGGCTGAAAAAGTTCATCACCTTAAAATGTTGCAACTTATTTAAAATGGAAACTCGCTCCGTTAAGATTTCGTTGTACCCAAAAAGGTGGACAAGGACGAGAGAGAAATCACGCCAGCCTCGCGAGCTACTCTTTCTTTAATGTTACATACGTTATGTAACATAACTTGATATGTATAGTGCCAAAATACGGTAGCAATTTTCTGTTATTAATATCTTAACTGGCTAGCTTTAGCTAAACAGCAACTGCAATAGGTATAAAATATGTGTATGGCAGTGTTTAAATATTCTAAAGCATTTTAGATCTTACCTCGTTTAAACGGCTTAAGGCCTTGAATTTGTTTCGCCGCAAACAAAACGGAGGTAAAAATGCTGGATAGCAGCGAGAGGCCTAAACCCAAGTACATAAGACGCACGATCCACATGCCTCGTTCGTAAGACGAGTCTGGCTCCTTGCCTTGATTCGGCACCAGATCCCCGAATCCAATCGTGCTCAGGGCAACGAAGCAATAATAGACGCTATCGAGGAAAGTCCAGCCAAATTCTTTCTCAGAGTAGAAATACATAACTCCTCCAAGCGGAAGCCATAGTGCGATTAACATAACGTTTATGGCGAAACATTTGATGTGCTCGTGCGATGGTAGATCGCGTTGGAACGCTGCTTTCTCGAAGTATTTAATCAGGAGATGAATGCCATAGTTGATGTGTTCACCGACTGATTGCAGAGTCAGTAAATTCAGTGGAATACCGAACAGAGCGAAAAATATTAGAAACAAGCGGCCACCTTGAGTCTTTGGTGCCAGGTGCCCATATCCTGGAAACAAAATGACAGTAAAACAGGAATTCATTTGCTGTACAAGGTGGTTGTAACTTTTAAGTCTTTTGAAGAAACCCCAGTGTGTGACCATTCGGATGAAAGCTATCGAGTAGTACTTTCATGTGATACTGCAGTTGTTTGTTATGTTGAACAGGTTGGTTCTATCTTTAAGTCTGTGGATAAAACCCTAGTGTGTGACCATTCAAATGAAAGCTATCGAGCTGTACTTCCATTCGGTACTGCTTATTATGCTATTCAGGGTGGTGTTAAGTTTTAAGTCTGTTGATAAAACCCTAGTGTGTGACCATTGAAACGGAAGCTATCAATGTGTTCTTTGATTTGGTGCGCTTTGTTTCGTAAAATTCTTAATAATTTTTTAATATATATTTTTTCTCATTCCTTACCAATTGTAGTCGTAACACTTCCAACAAAGTACAGTGACTGGTAGTAACTCCAATCGTTATGGCTGTATTTGCATGTGGGAGCCGCTTCAAACATTTGACGCAGCTTCTCGACGTAGTGATCGATAACATCCCTAGTCTCATTAAATCTCCTGGTCATATTCTCTTTCAAGTCGTTTATTTTATCTGCAAAGTGGTCGTCGCTTGATCTGCCATGCTCTATCGCCGAAAATATGGCGGCACCAGATGTGAGGTAGACGGTCAACATGACAATTCGGACCACAAGGGTTCTAGTGTTTCTTTTCAGTTCCATTTCGCTGCTTTGTTGTCGATTATATCTTGTCTTTTCTCGGTGCAGAGGATTTTAAATGTAGATTCAGTTGCTGAACAAGCGTCCAGGACTCAGTTTTCCTGTGGAAATATTAGAATGATTTGTAGATATATCTTATTTACCGAGCGTGGGGTCAATACTGGGAGTTTATCGGCCCTAGATAGTCTTTTGAGAGTCTTGTCATACTGATGACTGAAAAACGTTAAGTAAAAATCACACTATCACGAACTGGAAAGACGCTAAAAAATTCAAGCATACAGTTCTGTTTAAGATCTGACTTGCCGTTTACACACGTCCGACATTTTCAACAACAATGAAAAAAGGAAAAGAAAGTTGAAAGAAAAAGAAAAAATGTGTACGTCAATTCTTCTAGAAATTAAGCTGTAAAACTACTAGAAAACCTTGAAGAGCGGCCTCTCGGGATCATTCGGGACAGTGCCCGCGGGACAGCAGTGTCCGGTCCAATACTTGGAGAATATTGCACTGGCAACAGAGAAATGGTATTGATTTATTGATTGTAGTTATTGGGCCTCTAAACTAAATTAGTGGTGCCAGGGCCCGTCCACACTATGCCGGAGGAATTTGAAAACGGAGGTCAAGTTTATTCTGAAAACACATCAAAAGTTTTCCGTCCACACTACGCCGAAAGAATTTGAAAACGCAACATTCACCGGTCATTTTGCATTCGTGTCCGAGTAAAATTCAGGCAGCGGAATATCATTACGAAAAGCTTCGTTTTCAAAATGTTTTCCGCCCACACTAAAGCCTGGTTTTCATATCCCGCCGACCTATCTGCGACGTAGTCGCCGGTTGCAACTGACAACGTTCGGCGATCTGTCCCAGTAGGTCCCCGGCGCATCTGCGATGGATCGCCGACGTACTCAAATTTGCACGAAATGCAAATCGAATTGCGCAAGTTTCAACCATTTTACCCGTAAATATGGATCGAATTGTCTTACTGGAGTACGTTGCGTCCGCAGACGATGTTCACATAAATATTTTCATCGCCGGCAGTCGCCGACAACCGCCGGCTTGCCTGCAAAGTTGAACTCAACTTCGCAGGCAAGCCGGCGGTCAATGCCTGGGATAGATTATGATTCGGCGATATATGTTCACATATGCCGTAACGGTGTTCCAGGCCGTGCCGGCGGCATATGAGAACCAGGCTTAAAACACAAAGCCTGCGTTTTCAAATTCCTCCGGTGTGAAGAGCGTTTGTGAAAAGTGCCGTTTTCGTGACGGATTAGTGTGGACGGTAGGCCTAACCGTAGAAATAAAGCTGCGTTTTCAAATTTCTCCGACGTAGTGAGGACGCCGCCCTAGATAAAATAAAAATTTACCAGTAGTGTGTTTTTTTTAACTCGACTTCACTTAACAAAACTCTTGAGACTGTTTGAAAAAAATGCAAGCATTCAAAATACATTGACTTGCAAGGAACACTGTCAATAAGGAGCAGAGAGTTTCAAAACCTGCGATTTGGTGAGAATTTTCACATTTCTTGCAACCGTCTTTTAACTTTTAATGAGTCCTTTCAATTTAGTACCATGTAAGCGTAAGAAATCTCGTCATTCTTTTCATGTTAATCCGCATCGAAATCGACGGGTTCGATTTTATTTTGCCCAATTTGAAGAAATGTTTGGGTGTAAATATGTTTGCTGCTGAGTATGAAACCTAACTAAAGTTTTCGTTGTGTTTTAAACGTTTTAAGTGCTGAACTTTCAAAGACTATGGTAGTCACCGAGTTCTGTTGTTGTTGGCTTTTTTTTAATCCGAACACTGTGACTTGTATTCATAATTAACGTGGCTTTGTCAGCTTATGAAAACAGTTCAATTTATATTTAAACACTTTTCAAAACTGGTGTACATTAACTTAATATTAAGTACATCATCTGCGATGTATGACTCCTGTACTTCAATTTGGTGTTAAAGTGTACTTAAGTGTACAAGCTAACTCAACTGCTAGATGTTTTCGTCGCGGAGCTGTTTTTTTATTATAAATATGTTGTTTTTTCGCATTAATTGCTCTTAATCAATCTAAGGACCTTTAATTATTTATCGTGGCAACCGTTTTGACAAGATCCTTTCAATGTTTAGCGATATCTTTTCAGTAATGTTATCAGGCATGTAGAATGAATGTGCAAGTCTGTGTGTTTCAAGGTTGTTTATAAGGCCCTATGTCGGTACTGCAGTCACATACCAAAATGTAAGCGAACAGTCTGACGTAACAATCATAAACTATTCTTTCTAAATTGTTAGCTCTACTAGAGTAAAAAGAAACTGTTATTTTTCACCAGTTTCCAGTTACGTTTATCGCTGGTCAGTGCAATCGTTGAGGTTTCCGCTCTTTTTTGTTTATTTTTAATAGGCCTGTTTCATTGGAACTGCCTTTAAAACCACCGACCTCCTAATCCTAACGAGATTCAAATCATTTTGTTTTAATGTATACAGTGAAGTTAGTTTTGTCTGTTAATTGTTAATGAGCACCAAATATTAGACAAGTCTCTCTACAGTTTGTTTGCACGGTAATCTGTTTTGAGGTGTCTTTAAATTTTTAAACAGTTTGAGGTGCTAGTTCCAGTATGAAGTACTAATTGGTGTTAGGTCGCTGACAGGATCACGGAGAAACAGAATAGCAGAGCTAGAACGTTTCTGTTGGTTTTCGTTGATAGATAAAAACTGACTTAAATAACTCAGATATTTTCTGCGATACGGAAAATGTTGGCGGAGTTCAGTAGAAAGAATCTAATTTTCTTAAGAAAAAAGAAAACATCCTTCTCTTTGTACAGTCTAGTATTTTTCAGTTTTTTTCTTTTTTGTTAGTAACGTTTTACTGATTGTCTTGCTCCTTTTTTTTTAACGCTGTTACTGCTTGATCTGAAAATTCATCTCTCTAACCTGCTGGCCTTGTTGGTCTTTGGAAACTTCGTGTTCCGCTCTTTGCACGTCTAAAGCTAACGTGGGAGTCGCACTTAAAGCTTTGTGGTTTTGCTGTGAAATGTTTCTGTCAGCTTGTCTGTTGTTTTGAAATGCGACGTTCTAATTACATGTAATTGTTACCTTTAATTTACGTGCTATTTCCATAAAACTAGCCGCTAACAAAGAAACTGTAAATTTCTTTTAATTAAAGGTGAACACATGGACACACAAACAAACAAATTATTCCTAATGTCCCTAGACGCTCTGAGAATTTTTCCTGACATTTTTGTTTCAGCTCGTTACTAGTCCAGAAGCGAATCAGTTGTACGAACACGTGACTTCAGCTCAGCAGAAGAACGCTTCGATCGTGAATAGCCTGTTTCAATTATATCAGGCTGTTACCAAGGTAACTATCAACATGAAATTCAGAGAGAGAAAAAAAGAAATTCCTTTACAGTGTTTCAATAATCTTTTAATCAACTGATCAATTCGATTTCTATGAAATGGAGGAGCTTGCTGTTAAATTGGAGTAGCACTACTCCATTCCTCCGACATTTTCTGTCAGGTCGCGTCAACAATACGCTAGTAGCCATTTATACACCTGTGTGTGTGGAGGAGAGAGGCACTGTGAGAGTAAAGTGTCTTGCCCAAGAACACAACACAATGATATGAATTTCGAGGTGATTGAGTACGACACAGGAAGAAGCTTCAATAAAACGAGCAATCTTTGAATTCACACTTCTCTTTCTAGCTTGAATTTCATCTACAATGTGTTTCTTTTTTTGCTCCAGATAGCTGATGGTCTTAGGTCTCCCCCTACCGTTGCTGTGAACGCAATCTCAACTGGATTACAGGTAGATAGCATCTTGTGTTTTAAGTCTGGCTTGGTCACTTTGCATACAGACTACAATTACGGCATCAAGGGTACAGGAAATTGGTTAAGACCAAAGCTGCTTAACTTCTGTTACTTGTCTTAAAGTGAGTAGGAGTAGAGCTACCCCCCTATCCCTGGATGGGATGCTAGTCCATCACAGAATTCCGCCTCCCCCTCCTCTAACGCTTAGTGAAAAAAATCGTTGGTACGTATCTATAACTACGTCTGAGTGGAGAAGTGTTGTAAGATTCAAGTGTATTGAGGGCACTGCCCGGGGGGGGGGGGGGGGGGGGATTTTCCCTACCCTATTTATGACCTGACCAAAAATTTGATATTCCATTTATGACCGTTACGACTGACACAGTTTCCCTAAACATAATTTATGAAGGGCTTTTGTTGATGATCTTATCGATAATGGTGAAAAAGTAGCTTCTTCTAAAAAACGAACCCAGTTCAAGACAAGAGTGCAAAAACCATACCTTATTTATGACAGAAATGGCCAAAATCGATACCCTATTTATGATCAAAACGGCTGAAAAACCATATACTTTGGGGCCGCACATACCTATATCGCCCATATAAGGGAGCCCCTCCTCGGGGGAGGCGCTGACTACAATAATCATGTGATTTGTGGGAACATTTAGTCGTTAGCTATTGACACATATCACACGCTCCGCGTAATAAGTTATAAATCTTTGGAATTCGCTTAAAAATTCATGCATGACTACAATATGCGACAACAGTAGTTGACAGAGGCACATTTAGAGAACGACACTT
Source organism: Orbicella faveolata (assembly GCF_042242905.1). Classification (NCBI taxonomy): domain Eukaryota; kingdom Metazoa; phylum Cnidaria; class Anthozoa; order Scleractinia; family Merulinidae; genus Orbicella; species Orbicella faveolata. Next base: position 2,236,849 of record NW_028301578.1, on the reverse strand, counting down.
AACGAAATTTGACCCCTTATTCAAGTTCATCAAGCGGCAATTCTCGGATACCCGTCCGCCCCCGACTTCACGCCCTCACAATTCAATGTTGTGCAGGTGCTGTACTCTATAGCAAAAATATATTGTTCGAGAGGGGTAAAACTGTTTCCAACACGCTCGAAATAGAATTTTACAGTGAAGTGTCAGTCAATATTGTAACTTTACGAAACTTCTCTCGTGAATTAAATCACTGTAAATGAAAAATAGCTGCAACAGAATACAAGGCTATTGTCAGCCTCCTTTCTAATTACAGCGTACCCCGGCTGCCATTATGAGTTATATAGATCCGGTATTGAACTGTTTCAATAGCAAGGAAGAAAAACTAACAGCCGTTTGATTACAAGCAGTGTGTAAACAGATATCTTTTATTGGTTATGTGAGACGTTTCTGTCCTAAGTGTGTGTGGTAGAAGACCAATTGGCGTAGAGCTCGCTATCAAGTAATTTATCGTATTTTTTATGGCTGTTTGATATCGTTTCTTATCGTTTCGCGACGGAAGCCTTTAATACACGGGCCCATTAGTCTCTTGAACTTCCGAATATTTTATTACCACCAGAACTTTTGAAAGCTTTACATCCAGATGGAATTACGCAATTTCTTTTTTCAAGGATCAGATTTCAAACACTAGGATAAACGCAGCAAATGTTTTCCGTCCACACTTTGCAGGAGAAATTTGAAAACGGTGTTTTTACTCTGAAAACGGATCAAATGTTTTCCGTCTACTCTTAGCCGGAGGAATTTAAACGCGCAACAATCACCGGTCATTTCGAATTCGTGTTTGAGGAAAACTCTGTCAAGGAAATCACGTAATCGTGGCATTATCGTTTCCGAAGAGCTCCAAAATGCTTCAAAATGTTCTCCGTCCACACTAAACGCAAAGTGTGCGTTTTCAAATTCCTCCGGTTTGGAGAGCGTTTTCGAAAAGCTCCGTTTTCGTGACGGATTAGTGTGGACGGTTAGCTGGACCAAAGAAATAAAGCTGCGTTTTCAAATTTCTCCGGCGGAGGGTGTAAGGGGCTTTAGACACCGTAAGGTTTTGACTGTAAAGTTCAAAATGGTTATTACATGTACTGTGGAGTACTGTAACAATTGACATGTATTCATTGTTTAATTTGTGTGATCTAGTTCGTATGTTAAACCAACTTGGTTAACACGGCTCTCAATCAAAGAGCAGAGTTTTACAGGAATTCATATTGCTTTTCTGTAAACCGAATTTTTCTTTCGTCCGGCTTTTGTTTTGGAAAGCCAGGATATTGTTGTGAATTCGTTGTATTGTGTTTTGATAGCCAGTTACGTGGATCTTTTCGAGTTCTTGTGGGCGTTATGTATTGCTTTTTTTTCTCTTGTGGCTGTGTGGGCCGTTAATGCCTTTAACCATTTCCACGTACATTTGTTTTTCATGCGTAAGGATTCCTATTTATTTGACGTTGCATCACGACATTACTTATGAGTCGATGAATCTCGTTTTTCTCATCACTTGCCTGCGTAACACTGTATGGATATTATAAGGAGAAGATAGATTTTGAGCTGGCAATGGCTCTTTCTCAGGGGTATGTGCCTAGGAAACCGTCTTTTATACGCAAGAATGCGTGGGCTCACTTCAATGCAACCAACGCATGCGCATTGCACGTTGGCGGACCGGATTGTGTTTGACAGTGGCTTCACATCGTTAACAATAGCCCAGATCTTGACAATTGTGAGGACAGTCGCCTTTTCGTCTAGGCTTAAGTTCTCGCGTGTTGCGACAATTTCTCGCCTGACCTTTGTTGTCCTTTTGCACTCGCGAACTAACGTCTAATGCCATTTTCGTTTTGTTTCTATTTCCATCTTCATTTGCGTAAAAGTCAAGCCTACTTTCTCGCTTATCTCATATGTAACTTTCTTGTTTTGCAGACTTTAGGCTTTGTCGTTCATTCTAGCGCGTTTATTAATGTTTATTTTTTTAATTTTCCTGCTGGTTTCTCGTGATGAGAACGATGTTTTTCCCCACTGGTCGTGAAAAGCTCCTTTTAAAAGTGCTTCTATTATTTAATGGCTCGAGAGCAAACTGTAAACATTGCCTTTTGTATTTGGTTCGCAGCTGTACATATGCAATACGTCCGTTTTGTTCTACTCTTAACACAAATTGAGAGCAAACCTACAGGTTAATTAAATTGAACATGACATGTAGCAAATGTCATTTTGAATATTGCGTTTTTCGGAAGGGGCCAATAATGTACAGTGATGTTCGCGTGCCCGCCAATATATCATTATATGAACACATCCGGTTTTCATTCGATCTCGAAGCCATCTCAGACATTTTGCAACCTGTATTTTCACTCCTAACCATTAAATGCTCATAATGGCAGATGTGTTTTGTTCACGCGAACTTTTGTTTAAATCGGATTAAGAGAACGGGACTTCAAAAACATCGTTTATAAATACACGCTAGGTTTTTGTGCGATATTGTTTATGTGTATCTACATACGCAAATTGGCATGAGATGTATTTGTATCAAAGCAGCAACATGTCTGGTTTTCTCGCCATAGAATTAAACTTTAAACATGGCTTATACTCTGGTATGAATTTTTAATTTATTTTTGCTCAATAGCGCCTTTTCGACAGTTTTGTTTTATGCTTTTGCACCCGTAAATCTCTTGCAGCTGAGAGGGAAACTCTGAATTTCCGTCTGGACGCGTTCACGCCAGAGTTTATATTGCCCGCAATCGAGTTTCAATAAGCAAGAGGCGTTTTAAAAAGACCATGTAATCGCCATTTCAAAGGGCTATATATATTTTTTCGATTTCAAGTGAAAAGATTCTAGTTTTTCGTATCTAACTGACCTGTTAGAAAACGTTATTCACTGTACAGTAACGAAATGAATCTATTTGTGTATTGGTCGTGAGCAAGATGTATTCACTGCTGCCAATTTGATAGCCACTTTTAATTGAATGGAGATACGGCGCTGAAAAAGCGGTGAAGCGATGGCTTTCTCTAGTGTTTGTTAAATTTTATAAGAAAAATCATCGTGTCCGTTCTCTTTTTATACTATAGTGCTTTGAATAATGAACTTAACGTCCTTAGCGTTTTCATCGTATCTGGTAATAGTTTGATCTGGTCGTAACTTTACCTGCTTCGTTTAAGGCAATTCATTCACCTAAACTGATAGGGAACCTTGGTTGTAACTTCAACTTCTAGCAAGAAATTCCCAGCCCGTGTTGTTTATATTCCCACAACAGATGCACAGTCGGGTTCGGATCGGCAAGTTAATCTAGTTTCTCACCTTTCGTACGTGAAGGATCAATGCGTGAACAATGTCAGGCGTCCTTAGAAGCGCCGAGCGTAATGGAAGTTCGTTTCCCCAACTGTGGCCATCATTTTTGTTTCATGACATTTTGTCTTTTCAAGTCTTGCCGTACTGGATTTCTCTTATATCCTGTTGCGTGAGATAAAAACACTTGAATTCACGCAAGAATCGTACCCACGAGTTTCCTTCGGTTTTTCTTGGTAAGATAGAAGACTTGCGAAACTTTTTTGTGGGAGTTTATGCAGACGATGTGTTCCTTTAGGCGATTTCCTTACACTGTTTATATTTTCCTCCAGTTCGGCGTCTCGATTAAATAATTCTTATTTTCTCTCAGTACCTAATGTTATCTGCTTTATTTACGACAACTCAGAGATGTCAGGAAAATTCAACGTATTTTGAATTGCAAATCATCTGCCTTCGTCAAACAATAGATCTTTATTCGGTTGGGATGTTTTCATGGGAAAACAATTATGTTGTCGACGAAATGACTGCTTTGAAATGAGTCTCATTCATTGGCCAAATTCAAACAAATTCCCAATTAGCATTTGTCGTCAGATTGTAAAGTACCTTTGTGTTTAAACTACCGCTCGGCAAAAACTCGTTGCTAGCTCGCGGTAGTTGAGAGAAATATTCCTCCCACATTTGACCATATTGCCGATGTTTTAATGACTAAAAACGTCTTTAATAGGCATGAAAAAAAATATATATATCTCGACAGATTAATGACCACTGTTTTGGTCGGTCGATTCGTCATTTTAACTTCTATTTAGTTAGGACATTGCTGTCATCACACTCTTTGAAATCCATTAGCTTTCACCGCGAAGTAGCGTCGTTTGGATGTAGAATTTATCGCCTTTAATTATTTTAATTATGTTGTGATTGAAACTTTTTCCGCGGAGAAACTGCTTTGTGTTAGCAAGGTTTTCATTTTGTCAACTGAAATAAATGTAGCGATATCAATTTTGTTCGTTTTTCTTCACTTTTTGGATGCGTACTGCTTTTCGAAAAAATAACTGACTCTCATGTCATTCAATTTTTCTGTACTCACGTTTAAAGTTAAGAAACACAGTCTTTATTTTCCCTAACGCTAAGCGAGAATTTGAAAAACATTTGATGGCCGTTTTATAAGCAAGGGATTTATGACTTCTTGAGAAGCAATTTTCAGCCGGTATTGAAACTGATATGTTGAATTAACCGCCCTTTTAAACATTTGACGTTTGGATGCTCGAAAACAGCGACGAAAACACCAGCTGTTTACTGAAAAATGGCGGTTAATCAAGTCTAATTTGGTGATAAATTAAGTGGTTTGCCTGCCGCCGACGCGGCAGAGTAACCTCACGAGGCATTAGCACCGCGTGCCTCTGCAATTGTTCGGGTTTGACGTATGTTTTTGTGGGTCATATTTCGATTACAGGCTAGATTACCAGCCGTTGTTCGGGAGAGGAGCCCGCAGGAAGGAGCCCGCGGGACCTTGGTGAGCGGCGGAACTCGAGTCCATCCCTAATAATGACTTCTCTTCTTGTGTCGGTGCTTATGGCCTGGAAACTTATAATGCTAATATCTTTGATTGATAAAGTTCGTTAGTGACTCAATATTCATTCTCTAATGAAATAAAATCGATCCGTATTTAATACGAAAGGCAACTCATTTATTTTTAAAATCGTTCCTTTTGATAAGTCATCAAGTATGTTTGCGAGCGTCTCATGCGATATCTTCTCTTTAAAAGATTGGAATGAATTTTGCGCTTGTTTGCTAAAAGCTCTCAACACAGACATTATTTTCACGGTTTCTGGATCTTGAAACGTTTAGGGTAAATCTTTCAAGTTCGTCGTTTATTAGTAAACTACTATTTTCAGGTTTTCTTCAGTTTAAAGGTGATTTTGTATATGGCCAATATAACTCTAAATACCGCGTCGTCGCTTAGTCTTAAGCTCAGTTAAGACTAAGTAGCCTGCGAGCAGGCTCACCTTTGAGTCACGCGCGCGAGCGGCGAAGAGCAAAGCGATCCGGCGGAAAGGAGTCTGGTGAAGATGCGCCAAGAAAGTGTCTCGCGGTTTCGCCGCTCGATTTCACGCTCACGGCTACGCCGCGCGCGCTTTTGCTCCAATTTGAGCCTGCTCGCTGGCTAAAAACCAAGCGACGATTCATTCTTAGCCAAGCTGAACTGATAGCTTGTCTGTTTGCAAATTTCGCTGTCAATATGTTGTCGGTGACGGGATACGATATATGTTCCGTTGTCTAACGAGAAACCATAGCTTTCTAGAATTCAACCACATGTAAATTTCTTTTAGAACTGGCTGTGTTGCTGCTGTGTTTGCTAAATGCAAACGCAACAGCAAAGCAACTTAGCAATAGCTCAGTTGCTTCGCTGTTGCGTTTGCATTTAAGCTTACGGCGTAATATAAGTGTTTCATAAAAGGCTTCGATTAAACGATCAAACATCTTCAACCTTACACGAGCTGTGTGAGTTATACAACTGAACAAAGTAGAACGAATTATCGTTTGTAATTTGGTGGCGAGGAGGCTTCGCTTGGTGGCGAGTGCGTGGGTGGCGAGACTTCCTGGTGGCGAGGTGACCGGTAATCGAAGGTCCAGATGTTGAAATTTTCAAAGCACTGCATACAATGTTGACCAGGGCTTTTTTGCCGATTGACTTTTCGAAATCAATGGATAAGATGTTGCATATTTGCTTTAGTTTTGGTTTAGTCAAATTTGAAACTTCCTTGAAAGTTTTTGGGAGTTTTAAACTCGCCTCGTCCTTGACAGTTCGCGACGCCGTTTTGTTTACATCGGCAACCCCCGAAGCAGTATAGGATTATGGTTATGCGCAAGTAGAGAATTTGTATAAACGCTGTTGTTATCGCCTTGATAACTTCCTACAAGACCTCGCTTCTATACCGTTCCGAACAGTCCTCGGCTGTCTTCGTTGCATTGCCGAACATGCCCGAATCTTTCACTGACTATGTTTTGCCCATTACCCACACACCCCACCCTGGTGACACACACTCATTCCACCCCCATTTCAAACGTCGCACCTCGACTGCAACTTTGATGGGTTCGAGATTTTTCTGGGCGTTAAATTCTTGTGTTAATTTACCAGACCTTACCATTGTCTATACATAGACTCTCTATTTTCTAATAAGATCGTTGACAGAGCGAGAAAAAGAAACAAAAAAATCAGGTTGTATAAACTCTTGGTCTTCGGCCGTCGTAGCTTGATTAAAAACATAAAGCAAACGGCGGTGATATACATTTTAAAAACATGCAAAACATTTTAACGGTTATACTTTGAAAATGTATGTTGACTAGTATACGAAACGTCAAGTTCATAAAACGCAGGTCTTTTAAAATGTTTATCACCGCTGGTTGTTTTATATTTTAAATCAGGTTGTGTTTTTGAACGAGCGTGGGCGTAAGGGTTTGGGAGTGGGCCAGGTGGTAGGTAAAGAGAGAAGAGGCATTTCTGTTTTGCTTGCTTATATCTGAGGCAGCGTCAACACTACTCCGGAATTTGAAAACGCAGCTTACGGTTAAGCCTACCGTCCATACTAATCCGTCACAGGAACGGAGCTTTCCAAAAACGTTCTTCAAACCGGAGGAATTTGAAAACGCCGGCTTTGCGTTTTCGTGGGGACGGAAAACGTTTTGAAAACGAAGCTTTTTGAAAACGTCGTAGGCACGATGATCATGTGATTTCCCTGATCGAGTTTTCCTCAAACGCAAATCCAATATGACCGGTGATTTTTGCGCTTTTAAATTCCTCCGACGTAGTGTGGGCGGAAAACATTTGACGCGTTTTCAGAGTGAAACCTCCGTTTTCAAATTCCTCTGACGTAATGTAGACTACGAGTAGTCACTCTTTTGCTTAGCCCGTCGTGCGTCACGAGAAAGAAAACCACGAGAAAAAAATGAGCGCGCGAGATCCTGGGGGCGGGAAGCACGCGTCTCGCCCCCCCACCGGAGTTCACGCGGCCATGTTTTCCTCGCGGTTTATTTACGGTCTCGCTCGACGGACTAAACGAAAGAGGGACTACTTGTAGTCTAGACGTAATGTGGACGGAGCCCAAGAAACAACTGTGGAAAGACTAGACATACTATGAGAGAAACGCATAGTTATTATTCTTAGAAGTATACTTACATAGAAGCGTAATTCTGTTTAAGGGAATTCTAGCACTCATTAATTCTGCTTTGGATCCACTACTCGAAGCGATCTCGCTGGATTTGGAGAACCATATATTCAAGATGCATTCAGAGGACTTCACAAGGTGATGATTTCATCTGAGACCACAGTTGATAAGGTCTCACTAGGTTGTGCGCGTAGTAGAAAATTCGCGTGGGAAAATAACCTCTTAAAAAATGTGAGAAAATCAGCAACAACATAACGAACAAAAAAAACAATCAACCAACCAGCCAACGAACACACACACAAACAAACAAACAAACAGAAAACAATTGTTTGTAGGTTGGTGCAAGCAGAAAGCAAACAAATAAACAAACAAACAAACAAATCAGGAAACAAAGAAAACTTAAAAGGACCTATGACCATCATTTTCACTCTCTTTTTTTGTGTCAGTCCATTGCGGGATTAAGGGTTACCTCGCCGGTGCCCATTATACACAGATAAAGATGATGGTAATGACGAGGACGAGGGCGAGGACGAGGGCGAGGACGAGGACGAGGACGAGGACGAGGACGAGGACGAGGACGAGGACGAGGACGAGGGCGAGGACGAGGACGAGGACGAGGACGAGGACGATAACAATTACGATGACGATTATTATTTGTCAAATTCTTTTGGTGTGCAAAAGAGCAAATCAAATTTGTCACGTGGAAGTGTACCAAGAAAACTTGTTGGATGTAAATTAGGATTTTTGGTTTGGTGAATTTTGTATTTTCCTTCGTAATAATTGTTTTTCCACCATCAAAATTGTCGTTTCAGTTCGACCCTGTCACGTGATATAGCTGATAACCCGGATGCTCCTTGTTCTGGCTACATACAAGAGATGCAGGTAATCTGGATGCATTTTCTAGAGAGTCTTCGCTTGCCCACATGTAATTTTACTCGTGTTAAGTGGAGGATGTTCTAACATTTTTACCTCAAGCATTTAAGTTTTTGTTTATTAAGATACTATTCCTCCCTTGATTGTATCCATAGTTTGCTTTAATGTACTTGTACAGTCGAACCTCTACTGACGGCCACCTCTCTGTAACGGGCACTTTTTTTTTGTCCGTTCACTGTTATTTTAACCTCTCTACAACGACCACCTCTCCACAACGGCAACGGTCAATAAAACTCGCTCCAACTACTGACCAGAATTAATCAACGACTGATGAACAGTGTCTACAAAACCCCATTTCATTTTGCAAAAGGTAACGAAACCTGATCCGCGCGTCGTTTGTCTCTCTTTCTGTTCGGGTTTCTGTTTCAATGATATATTTTGATTGTGTAACGTATTTACATGCTACAATAAGCATTTTTTAAAGACGAAAATGTTGCAGCCCCGAGAAGAGATAAGTGTCATATTTCATCCCTACCTCCCCATAACAGCCACCTCTCCACAACGGAGATCAATTTCCTCCGTGCCCAAGGTGACCGTTGTGAAGGGGTTAGACTCTATTTCGTTTCTCATTTGCACACTTTCTTATTACTTCCCTTTTGCTTCCTCTGTTTTTTTTTTTAGGATTTTATTATTCATGTTCAAAAGAACTACGTTGCACTTTATGAATGCAGAGAGATTCTTCACCAGAGGTAGGAACAAATAAATGCATTTTTACCCTCTTAAGAATTGTTAGCTCTTTGATGTGCTTGCTAAACGTGTTTAATTTTCTGTTTGTCTTTTGTTTTGAAGATTGCAATTTTGCGCCAGGCGTAAGTGTTGTGTTTTGGCGAGTGTTGTGTTGTTGTTTTTGTTTGTTTGTTTGTTTGTTTGGGGGAGGGGCAATGGGTGGTCTATGAGTTGATAGTTCATGAAGCTGAAGGCCGAATCAACTTTCACCTTCACCTCACCTTCACCTAACTTCTTCGCGCCCAGTGGCGCATAAGGCCTCAACACTCTGCGCCAACCATTTCTGTCGGCCACTGCAGTGGACACCTCGCTCCAGCTCCTCCATCCAGCTCTTTCTCTCTCGTTTTTTGCTGTTCTTTGACCTCATAGAAATCAAGAGCAAATAATTTAATTGTTGAAGTAGAATTCTATTTACTAAATCCCATTCCCTTAACGATTTCCAATGATTTCTCAGTAGGTAGGATAAAACTTCATGCTGTAGCAAAATTTACGCGCCGATTGACATGGTCGTTTGAAACTAGCAGCTGTTTCTTTGCGTTCACCAGCTTATTGAACAATTTTTAGGTTTTGAAAGTCATATAACGGCAATTTTCCTCTATTTAGTCTTCTTGGAAGTTGAATTACTCAGAAATATTTCCAAATCTTCCTCCAAAACAAGGGAGATATTAGATTACTCAATTCTCATCGTGTCCTTGGGCAAATAAGGCCATACAATTCGATTATGACCTCGAGATTTCTATCGCGTGTTAGTTGACGAGGGCGCAGCCCTCGTCAACTCGAGTGCTAATTGTTTTGTTAATTAATCCACTAGTCGTTCAAAACTCTATCTAAATCCTCTACACTGACACGAAAACGCAAAGAAGCGGATGCCAGTTTGTTTAAACAAGCGGACACTGCAACGCTTCTCACAGAATAGATAGTGAGTAACGTAGCCAATCAGAGAACGGCAGTCCTGATGGAACGCTAGTGGATTTATACTGACAGTGTACTATGGTTAAACCAATCAGATTGCAGTTTTTTGCGTTAACTAGTACACGAATAGAATTCTGCTAATTGTGAATAGTCAGGCACTAGGTTATTACTGTGGTGGTTATACTCAATACTTGAATATGTTGTTTTCTTTATAGTAGCTATCTTTTTGAAGTTAATAGCGTTAAGTTATCAACCGTAGTTGATAAAGGTAAAACTTAAATTTGACCAACAGTTTCTTTAGAAACTAATACCTTGGTTCATGGATTGTTTTCTGTTACCCTAGGTTGGAAGTTGTCGTTTGTCGAACCATTGAGTTGTTTGTTCGTCACGCCAGTTTACTGAGAGCCATTGGAGAAGGAGGCAAACTGAAGCTGGCAGCTGATATGGCTCAAGTAAGTGACGAGGCATGACTGCACCCTCCTACCGGACCTTCTTACTGCAGATTTTATCAGTTAGGATTTTTTTCCGGGTATCTTAGGCTAATGTCTCAGAGTCAAGTGATAGAGATTTACCAGGCTGTGGACTCATGTGACGTCGCATTGCCCTGCAAGCGTTGTTCAGGCCTAGATCACGTTTTTGTTACTCAGAACACTTGGCGGGAAACATCTTCGATCCCAGGTTCACTCTCCTTTCCCTCCCTTGTCGCTGAGGAGAGAGACCCAGAGTCTCCCTCCTCAACGACAAGGGAGGAAAAGGAGAAGGAGCGTGGAGTTTTGGGGGGCAAGTCTCATTTTGGTCTGCTTTCGATTCTGCCTAGACATTCACGTTCTCATTGACTATTTTTTCTCGGTGAACTGAGTGCAGTGGTTTGATTGACCCGGCATATTCCAGACAAAACAACATCGACAAATCAAACAAGCAAACAAACAAACAGTCACGGTAATCGGACCTTAGTATTGCTTTCTTGTCGATAGAAATCTCTTTAAAGATAACTTAACGTATCGACATTGCTTCACTTATCCTTTGCTTTTATTTAGATTGAATTTGCTGTGGGTCCGCTGTGTCATAAAGTGTCTGAATTAGGGAAGTCGTACAAGCTCTTGAGATCTTTTAGGTGAGTTTTTAAAACACAGTATCTGATGCGTTATCAGATGTAGTTATCTTTGATTTGTACGGCCTTTCATCATCCTCCCCCCTTTTTTTAGTAGGAAACGGAAAGCGAGCTGTTGGCCTAATGAACAAACCAGCCAACCAAGAATCAAACGGACAGCAACGAAGGAACAAACGAATAGTGAACACTTTAAAGATCAATCAGACTCAGTTTTCCTATCTTCAAAACACACTTTAGCAGCAAAGCCTACTGAAACATTTGCCGTTACGTTCTTGTCCTTGTTTTGAGGTACCAACTAATGTCTTTGACAATCTACCTTTTCTTCCAAAGACCTCTGCTGTTTCAAACCTCAGAAGATATTGTCGGTAATCCTGCTCTGGGAGAAAGTCTTCCTCACAGCGTGGTGCTTCATCATCTGTTTTCTAGAGCTCCTAACGAACTCAAGTCCCCTCATGAGGTATGCAGCTCTGTTTGTCAGCGACAATTGTGCGTTAAAAATTGGTTTACGGTTTCTTTTTGGATTTAACTTCTCTTTATTACACAGATATGTTTGCAAATATTCATATTCTTTTTCACCAACCTGCGATCAGACATTCTTTTTTTCTTGGTGAACGGAGGAATTAAAAAAAAATTGTTAAAAAAGAACTCCTAATCGCAGACTTTTTCTCTGTCATGTGAGCCTCGACGCGGCGAAAAAAAAACCCGCCTTTTTAGTAGCAGAAAGGGGAAGAAAACCTCTATGACCAGTTGAGGGTATGAGATCGTTTCGGCGAGTACAAAACTGATTTCAATCAATAGTCAGCAAATTTTGTAACGTATATTTAAACAAGTAGTCAACAACGTTTACATTTGTTTCCTCCTCCCTTCAGGTGGCTGGTTGGTCGTTAGGTTTCTATTCTCAGTGGCTGGATGAGCACACATCGGAGGAAGAAAAACTTGCACTTATTAGGCATGTATGACGTGTGTGACTCGAACATCACTGATCTTTTTTCTTTCGTCTAGGCCGTTTTAACTACCACCTCAAAGTTCAGAGCCACCAATGCAAAAAATAGCCAGATAGTGTGAATTAGTCAGAGAACCAGTCTGTGCAGCACACACTCAGTTAATCTGTCTATCTGACGCTCAGTCTATCTGTCAGTCCACCTTGCGCCCGTCCATCTGCCCGTCCGTCTGTCCGTGTGTGCGTGCGTCCGTCAGTCAGGCAGTATGTCCGTCGGTCCGTCCGTCCGTCAGTCTGTCAGTCTGTCTGTTACTCAAACAGTCAGTCAGTCAGTCCGCCAGTCAGTCAGTCAGTCAGTCAGTAAGTCAGTCAGTCAGCCAGTCCGTCAGTCCGTCTGTCAGTCAGTCAGTCAGTCAGTCAGTCCGTCTCTCAGTCAGTCAGTGTCTGTCAATCTGTCCGTCAGTCAGTCAGTCAGTCAGTCAGTCAGTCAGTCAGTCAGTAAGAGTGGTTGTTTGTTGCTCTCTTTATTTGTTCAATTTGTTTGATTATTTGTTTTATGATATTCAGAGGCACACTGGAGGCGTATGTTCAGTCCGTCAGATCACGAGGTGAAAAAGAATTTGCTGCTATCTATCCCATCATGCTTAGGATTCTTCAAGCTGCCAGCGGCTCGCCAACCCCTTGACACTGTGCAGAAGGGAATCCATAATTTTGACTCGCACTGTTTTGCAGGGCAAGTCTAATGCAGGGTATATACTATAGGGAATATGAGAAGGGAAAGGGGATAGTTGATATTCAGATTTGTATATAGCATATCTTTCAAAAACCAGAAATTGGTAAAAACTGTGGTAGTAACTGAGTTGTAGTTTTAGTTTTTGACATTAAAGGCACCCTTTATTTTATCGGGTACAAATAAGCAAGGTCACTTCTAAAACGCCAAAGAGTGGGCGAAACATGGCTGTAGAAATTAGATCGCTATACGTATAGAAAACGGGAAAGAACAATTGCTACAACTTAGCTTCACACTGTTCTTTCAGAATTAAGTTATTGAGTAAATAATATTCAGAATATATTGACTTGATACGCGTCCGCCAAGTTAGCTTTCAGTCCTTTGACACCAAATGTCCTCATTAGTATCTAATGGCGGGTACAGATGTGTTTAATAAGTTGGAAGCGGGGGAGGGGGTCGGGGGGGGGGGGGGGTTTAGAGGAAGTAAAGATGATGTTTTGATGGCTTAAAATATCAGTTGGAAACAATATGAAGGCGAGGGTTGTTTTCCTTGCTCTAAAACGCCCCACCCTTTCAGTGCCTTCTCATAGACTTCTTGGACTTCTTCGCTTTTTAAATTAAAGTGTCTATATGGCCAACAGGAGTTTTTGTGGTTTGGTATCTCTACAATGTGTAAAAAGGTATTCTATGAAAAGAAACTGGATTCCGACATTTTAACGCCTAAAGATCTAACTTTAAAGTTCCCGCTTCAGCCACGCCCAATGAAGTTGACCGTGAGTCAGTGCAAAAAAAGAGTCCGGGTGTCTGAATGGGTCGTGACGTCAAGTCAGGAATTGCCAAATCCTGCTATTTCAGGTCACTGTTGTTTCAGTAGTGGTTAGTCAAGTCAAGTCAAGTTTATTGTGTATATACATTTAGCTTTTGTGGTTAGGAGTTTTCGTCGACAAAAAGCAAACAAACCGAAGTTGGTGAAACAATGCGGTCGTCAATCAAGCTAAATAAAAACATGAAGCTTTGAGATGTTCCTGAAGTGACGTCATTCGTCACCAATCTTTCATTACGCGGTCAGCTTCATTGGGCGTGGTCGAAGCGGAAAATTTAAAGCTTGATTTCATGGCAAAAAAGCATTGGAATTAATTTTTTTTTTTTTTTGGTTTAAATACATTTTTACATGTTATAGAGATACCAAAAACCACAAAAACCCTGTTGACCGTATAGACACTTAGTCTTATCAGAAAATTCGAAAAAAAGTCCTGTAAAAAGGCATTGTAGTAAAGAGCATATTTATATAGCGTAACCCATCAGTTTAAAAGCAATTTAGATAAACAAACAAACAAACAAAAACTTTGTAAGGACCAGCTATCCATTGGGCCAGATGAGAAATATTTAGGGAGAAAAATCCGAGAACTCCCTCTACAACAGAAATGAGATTGAAAACCACCAAATTTAACATTGAATGAAACCAAAAATGACGTTATGTTTGACGGAAGACCGTTAAACGCCAAAGAGTACCCCCCACGCACACACACACATATTAATTTTGTCTCTGTTAGCAGGACTATAGATTGTCAAGTAATTAAGGGTTTTTCGTGAAGATAAATTTCTCTTTAGAGTTGCCTTCAAACGACTCTACTTTCACGCTTCATCTCAAAAATCATAAGTCGCTGTAAAAGACTAGATTTTAAATGTCGTTAGATTAAGAAGTGCTGTACTAATTGAGCGCTAGTAAATAACAAAAATATATTGCAAATTTAACATAAACTTGGTTAGAATCCCGATAGGTTGAAGAACAAATCCATAGGTGCCAGGATGGAGCTAGGCGGCTATAGATTCAAAACCAGACCCCTAAACTACTCGGCCACGCCACTTCTAAAGCACCAAGTGTTATGTACACTTCACATTGCACAATTCCATGATCAATTCCAAATATTTTCCCACAAGAGGTAATCAACGTAGCATGGCCTCACTCCAGAATCTGTTGCAAAATTATGGGAAGTGTATACAAACACTAACAGCCTTATGGTTATGTTATGATGTCACCGGTAGGTTGCTGTTGTCAGGGTCGCTTTGTAACGCCGGCCGCGTTTGTTCCGTTCTCAGTTGTTTATGTATTGTATAAGGCATTGTTGGGGGAGGGGACGGGGTGTGCGTGCCTCTCGTTTGATATTAAACCACGTTATTCTCTATTTTCTAATTGCCCATAATTCACTCTGTTTGTCCCCCGAAATTATGCATAAATAATTGTGGTACAGTGTAAAATGTTCTTGGGAGGGCTGCATATTCCCAAGAGCATTTCACAACAATAGTTTTATGCAAAATTTAGGGGGCAAACAGCGAATTATGGGCAATTGGGAAATAGACAATGTATCAATTTAGTTAGAAAGGTCCTCTTGTCGCTGTCAAAAGTTCAGTCAGCGACTGGCTATGAGTAACACAGGGCAGAACCTTCTCGGGAGTTTAAATAAGGCCGCAGTAAATGTTAACAAGTGAGGAATTTCTCCACTCGATGAATACTTGTTTCTCCAATTTTATTAGGAGTTTTGACCGTATTAGTTGAATTAAAACGACGTGTTCCTGAGACTTTTTTTTTTTCAAATTAGTTCAAGTTTCTCGACCAATTAAAACGTTATGTGACTGAATTAAGAACAGACTAACAGAGCAGGAGCTTCTCGGTCTTCTTAATGAAGCGGTTAAAGTAATCTCTTGAGCAGTGTATAAACGACGTGACTATCTTAAGTGCACAGAGCAGAGCTTTCTGGGGGTCTAATTAGGCAATTAAAGCGGACTTAAAGGGGCTAGGACACGCAATTTTAGGCAATTTCAGCACTGATTAAATGGGCATAGCCGTTGACTAAAATATCACAAAAACGGCTCAAAACTATAGATCTCAAACAAAACACAGGAAAGCCAAGAAGGGACATGGATGGACAAAACTGGAGAGGATTAAAATGGATTGCATTTGGGTAAATTTGACAAACGTTGGCCCACCTTTTTTCAAATTTATATCAGTTTATATCAAAATGTCATTTACACAGCTGGAAAATCATTTTCAGTTGTTGTGTGGCCGTGATTTTGCAAATGAAAAACTTTTGCTCTGCCAATTTGACGTTTAGAGCTCATAATTAACAAAATTAAACAAAATTACCTAAAATAGCGTGACCTAGCCCCTTTAATTTCTTGACCGAGTTGTCTTCAACAGAGCAGGGGTTTAAGACTATTAAGACTACGTTTACATCTCGGTTGATGTAGCAATCACCTATCTTAAGTGCCCAGAGCAGGGGTTTAACAATAGAGCGATTGTCTAAAGCAGGGGTGAATCCAGGATTCTTCAAGGGGCCGGGTGGTGGTGGTGGTGGCTGATACCTTGGGGCTACAGAATCAATGGGGCATGCACAAAATTTTGCAATTTGAGAATTGCCTTGAAACCAAATTGAAAACTACTCCACGAGAAATACTAGCAATTCCACAAAGTAGATATTACAATGCGGTATCTGTCCTGAGCGTTTGCATTTATTTCTGTCTCAATATTCAATCGCAATTTTTGTGGGTTTTGCTTCTCCAAAAAGGGGATTGGCTAGCCACCTAACTAAATCTGCCCCGGTGGGGGCTTTTCAACTAATTTTAGGCAATGAAACGCACTTTTACATTTCAAATGATGTAAAAACTCTCGAGTGCACAGAGCAGAGTCTCCGGTATTTTGAAGCAGTGCAAATTGTTTTCACATCTTAATCGAGGTATTTTGATGAGGCAGTTAAGAGTGAGTTAAATTCTGAGAGTGCTTAATTTTAAAGGGGCACGATCATGCCAAGTGCACAAAGCAGGAGTTTCAAAGGCATTTGAATGTGGCACTTAAATCTGGCTAATTCAGGGACGGTGTCATCTAGAAAGAAGCACTCCGCTGATAAAGCTCTCCCAGTGGACTACCAGTGTTGACAACCCATAATTTTAAAGTATCTTTTGTAAAATCTAAAATGGCACCTCCTTCCGCACAGGATCTGGCTTCGCCCAATGCATTGAGCCCTGAGCTTGGAACAGAGTTTTTTTAATTTCCCTTGCTGTAATGGCATGTGCTCTTACTTATTAAAAAGTGTACCCTCCCTGAAAAATCGTGAATGCTTTCCAGTGTGGCCCGCCATGTTCCTATCAGTTATATAACAGTGATGCTTGGTTAGAATTTGTAACTTATTTGATAATTTAATGGAGCGCTCCGTCCAATAATTAAGGTCAGTTATTGTTTATCTTTTATTTGACGCCACGGCTGCTTTCATTCAAGGAAAGTGGCAATTGCAATTTAGGCAAGCCGTTTCCTTTGAACTATATTGTGTATTGAAGCAATGACTTGGAAATCAACCAAACTAAACTTTGCTTTCTGTTTTCCTTTAACGAGAGCCTCCTCCCGGGGGTTGGGGGGTACTTCCAGAAAAGTTGGGTGTGGGTGTGCGGTCCACTTCCCACTTCCCAAAACCCTCATCCTATTTATGAGCAAAAATTGCGTTTTTTGCTTCCCTATTTATGGCCTGATCAAATGTTCGATAGTTGCCCTAAAACATAAGTTATGAAGGGCTTTTGTTGACGGTTTTATTGATAATGATGAAAAAGAAAGCTTCTAAGAAACATACCCATTTCAAGACTAGAGTGCTAAAACCATACCCAATTTTTAACCAAAATGGCCAAAATCGATACCCTATGTATAACCAAAACGGCTGAAAAACCAAACCCTTTGGGGCCGCACATACCTATATAGCCCATGTAAGGGAGTACCCCCTCCCCGGAATGAGAGCAATCGCCTGAATTTGAAGTAAAGCGATCGCCGTGTTGTAGGCCGTGGACTTTTTCTCAAAGAATATCTGGGAAATTTTGGAAACGGAATTAACGAGAGAAGAATTTGAGGTTTGTTGTGGCTGTGGTCGTACAGGGTCAAGGATCAGTGTGGTTTACTAAATCTGTTTTAAATGTTAATTCTTCCCACTTTACTTACTCCTTTTTTAATAATGCACATTGAGAGAATCTGCTGTAACAAAACTACCCATGAACAGTCTGTGTTAATTTGTATTGGCAAGGTGCTGAGAATCTCAGTTATAATCACTACTACACCGAGTTTAAAAATTAAAAAAAAAAAAAAATGCAATTCCTGGAGTATAGTGTATTCATGAAGCTCGCAAACCTGTATTAAGCGGACACCCTCTATTAAGACAAGCAATAGACTGCAAGGCTGATACTAGGTGAAAAACGTTTCGAGACACCAACATGACAAGAACCGATAAAGTAGGATCGCAACAGTAGACAGCTGTTTCGCCCTTCTTGGGGCTCGTCAGCACTGTGTAGCGAAGATATGTAACGTCAGCCAAAAAGCCAACGCGCATGAATTGCAAAATGACCCGTACACTATATCAAGTACCGTACTTTGAACTCGCGCCCCGAAACACGCGTTGCCACATCACGTGTTTTGGGGCGCAAGGAGACAAAGTGTCAAGATTGGTGTCTCGAAAATCAAAAGAATAAATATGGCTGGAAAAGGCCAGCCTAAACATTTAAACATTCAACCGCATGGCCAGTACCATGCTTAAAAAGCGCAGCGTATCGGATCTGAATAGACCTACGGTCGGAAAATTTATGAGAAACCAGAAACTGCAAGGGACCCTCTTTTAAGTGGACACCAGCTTAAGTCCCAAAATTTTCTTCCCACATTTACTGTAAAATAAACCTGCATTGAACGAACACCTTTATTAAACGGACGCGGACACCAATATTAAGACATTTTGTTGCACAAAACCTGCAATAAGCGGACAATGAAGGGCTCATTTTACTTCTAAAGGTTCAACTGAGACTCCTTAACATTGTTCAGCGATGTCGTTTTGAAGCTAAGTGATTATTCCAGATTGATGCAGTGATCTATTGAACATTGTACTATGAGCAGTCTTAGCTAGTCTTTTAGAATATGTGCAACTTGTATCCGGTCAATAACACGTCACAGTTATAAACCGGAGGCCATGACGCATACGAAGTTTGTTCACGGGGCGAGTTGAGGAAGTTTATTTCATTGATATTTTGTCCATGTAACAAAGGCCAATTGGCATATGTTGGCTTGAAAATTGCAAAACAACTTTGTGGTTTTACAGTAAAAACGCGATCAAGGTTAATAACCGCATTTGACTAGTGGTTTATACGCCTTCATAATTGCACACCCGTTAAATACGGCGCCTTGAAGTCTGGCAGCCCTTTTAAACTTGTTTCCTTGTTATGGATATGCCGGAAAATAAGGTTTACATCCGAGGTTTTTCAATTAAGTATGTAAGTTAAAAGCATTAAATGTAGCTACAGTTCTTTGGTTCTGTTGGTTCACTTCTTGGTTAAATGGAGACATTTTCGTGACTCGGCACCTTCAGCCTTGGTTTTCTAGCTGCCATCAATTTGTTTTACTTGAAAGGATCCAGCACCCGAAGGAACTACAGATATTGTCATCTTGCGGTTTGGTTGCTTTCCGTTTTCCCATTTATTACCTTCGTACCGTTGTGATTTATTATATTTTTTCCCAGTGTGAAACATTGATCCTTTGTTTTATGCAATGTTTATTTCTTCACTCAATATTTTATTGCTTCGCTCACGGGGGCAGCGCCACTTGGATGAAACATGACCAAATACAATAAAAGCTTTCATTTATACAGGAGTGGTCATATGAGGCGTTGAATGGAAGTGAAGTTAAGCTACTTGACAGTTGTTAGTTTAATTGATTGATTAATTACAACCTACAGACACGAAACGCTCAGTTATTTTTCTAACAACGAACAAAGGGCTACTTTGAGTTCCACTTGAAAGTGGTCGATCTATTTTTCTTCTATTTTGGCATTTTGCCTTGTGGTCAAAAGACACGAACAACAGCTCATTCATTGTTTCTTTAGCTTTCCTCTATTTTTTCTATATTGTCGAGCTTTGAAATCATCTCCTCGACGAATCATTTCTCAGACAAAAGATGATTTGTTGCGTGCCTGTCGCATTCCTTGAGTCATGTAATGCAGTTTTGCTTTCATGCAGTACTGTTTATTTTTCTTTATTTTGATATTTAAAAGGAAAAAAGAAACTAGATACGTATATATTTTTTAATTGAAATGAATCGCTTGGTAACTACATGGAGTAACCAAGTTGTTGTTTTCTTTTCTGGAAGCCATAATTGCATTTGGCGGAAATGTACGTAAACAGAAACACCCTTACACGAAAGCACTCGGAAAGTAACATAGTAACATTCTCGAGAAAAGCATTAAATTCCAGTATCATAATATCTTTATCGTGTACTATTTTGTGTTCCAGGCTCGAAAACAACAACCTGCTCGTCTCTGAAAATGATTTTTTTCTCCTTCATTGTACATTGTTTGTGAGGGCAGATGTTTTTCCGGAACATTTGGGTAGTCACGCATGCACGTACCTGAATGTGACAGCGTTGCGGTTACATTGTTGACAATATAGGCCACTGGAATCTCTTCTCCCATTTTTATTAATACCCCATTTGTGATGAACAGGCGGGACTCGGTATAGGGGCGTGCTGTTCAGCCAACTGAAAGCTTTGTTCACCGAGATGGTGTTCCATGACCTTCCATGTTCTGTTTAAGAAATAGAAAACATTTACCGTGTTTCTATCGACTGAGTTATAGAACGCACGAGTGGAAGTTTGGTAGAACGAGAAATGCTGTGGGAACACGTCAACAGGTCGTGCTAGTTCTGTGTCAGTCCAACGAGCTATAGAAACACGATTTTTTTACCAATCACCGCGCGTATTTTATTAGGACTGTTTTCTAAAAGAAATTATAATGCACGCTTGAAGTCTACAAGAAGTGTTAGTAAACAAAAGTCCGTCTAGTTGTTTTTCTAGACTTCAAAAGTGGCTTTTTTTAGAAAACTTAGGAACACCATCTTCTATTTATTTCAATATAGCATGAAAGAATTAGAACATTAATTTGAGAAGGGGGCAGTGATGGCGCTCGCAACACGACACCCGGGACATACGTGTTCTACGATTCCTTGGCGTTGCACTGATATTATTATATTATTATTTCCTTTATAAGCTCTTTACGTAATAAGTCAAATTATTCTCGCATTTTGATTGGTTCTCAGCTATGATCTATGAGAGGACAGACGCATAGATGACGTCAGTATAGCAAACATTTTCCCGGTGTAAATTAATGGCGAAAAGTTTCGAGAATTTAGATAATATTTTACGTTATTGGGCGAAGGAAATGTAGAAAAAGTCTTGTTGAGGCTGTAAACAGGTACGAGAAGTAGGAGGAAGAAAGAAATACAATTTCTTTTTTTAGAAAATGACTTGGAAAAACTACTCGAGCGGTCTCAATCCGCAGTCGAGCGAGACTAAAACAAACTCAAAATTGGTCTTGCAATTGTTTTAAGGTTAAGACACCAATGTTTTGCCTCAAATTTAATAAACTCAATAAGCAAAATGGTTACGAGATTAAATCAAAAGTTTAACCTTTCTCAGTCTCACAATAATTGTTTACTCAGATTGGTATCAGGAAAAAGAAAAACAAAAAAAACTGAACTCTGGCACTTCTTAAAATAAACACAATGCTTTCGGAGGCGAATGTTCTAGACAAGTTCGTTTCAGAGCACAGAAGCGAGAAAAGTATAGCTTACTGCAGGCCACGGCCGTCTGTATCGAGGCTAGAAGAAATTGTCTCCGCTACTATCTCAGTCAAATGCACTTGCATGAGTGATTTATATCCTTTATTTAACTTGTAGTAGGATAAAAACTTATCAAGATCATGGGTCTTTTTTAGGTTGCTCAGTATTGCCTGACAACCTTCGCTCGTTGGCTCATCTGGATCGTTGCTAACACTGGAGCACACCTGGACGTGATCTTCGTTATCGTGCACGTACGTGCAATAACCGTTAAGCCTAAATCTCAGTGAGAATAGGAATTTTGTAATCCTGAAAAATATATCTTCGCTTGTTTAAAGTCATAAACTCAAGTAGGGGCTTTTATAACTTATACTTCTTTCCCCGCGAGAAGCGATAAGGCCTACTGGCAGGCTAAGTTACTCTTAGCTCGCAGGTTACTCTGTAGTCATTCCGTGTCATTTTTGTTTATTAAAGGAGCTCAGTCACACTATATATTTTGAGTCATTTTGGCCGCGTACAAATTACCTTTGAATCGAAGGAAACCTGAAAATAGCAGTTTACTAAGATAGAAATACACCAACCAGATAATAATAAACCATAAAGGAACAAGGATGGCTGAGGATGGAGAAGACTAACACGGATTACAAACGACGAACTTGAAAAAAAAAAATGTAAGCAGCAGATGTTGTTATGTATAACGCTATGATTTAATTGCCATGAAAAAGAAAAAAAAGTCGTTATCGGAAATTATTACAGTTTATGCTTGAAAGTGCTAAATGCTTGTGGTAATTCTTTGTTCACTGATGAACGCCGATTATGCTTAGAACTTTTGTTGAGTCATCAAAAGGATTTAGCAGTTCTTTAAGTATAATACACCAATTGCTACTGATCGCAGTTGGCGCCAAAAAAGTGGTTTCCAACTTACTTTGTGAATCGTAAAAACTACGAAATTGAAACAAAGGGTATGTATTTTTACTGCCTGGCATTTTGGTTTGAACTCGTGTTCGTTAGCAATCGCATTGGAGAAAGAACATAAAACGAATTTTGAAAGCTATAGAAACACGACGTTGAGTAACTTCGATGGAGACTGCTGCTTTTTAACATTGTTTTAAAAGTGTCAAGACGTATATTTTAGTCAACTTGTATTCTAATTTTAATCTTATCAACGAGGAACTTATAAGCAATAATCAAGATTCAGTTTACTTTCTTCCTCTCTTATTTGCGCGGGAAATACTCACAATTGTTTACACTTGTTCTTTTAGACGCCTTTCAACTAACACGGGCATAAAGATCAACGCTAATCCGCGTTATAAATTTACCCTTCACTGAGTTCCTAACTGCTTCCAAGTTTACCTCTACTCCTGACTTATTAACTAATCACTAAAGCTATTACTGAATTGTTTTCCAAATCCCTTATTGGTTCTGTCGCGTTAAATTCACATATGACGTTTTCTATGTAGCCTGATATCATTACCTTACAATTTAATCAGACGACTTCCTGTAATTTCGCTACTAAAGCTAGGAGACTAACTAGTAGAAAACTTACTGACGAAACCAACACAGAACCGAATGCATATGACGGACTGACTATTGACTGATGACTAGCTACTAAGTGACGCTCCTTCGAGAATACTATTAAAGAACAAAGATTAAACGAGATCCCAGTCTGTAGTTTGCGGGAAACCTCTCGCCTAGCAATCGTGGTGCCCTAACAGTACTAGCAATTGTGGAATAGTTGTGAAATAATTAAGTTGAATCATCAGTAGTAAATATACATAGAACAACCGGTCACACGTTTCCACGTGGACCTAATTGTACGATTAAAATACAAGTACTTGTCGTTTGTTCTCCGAAGACATTCGGGGCTACGAATTAACAAAGAGACTGATTAGTTTGTGAATTATTTAGGAAGTTGCATATATGCTGCAAAAAGGTTGCCTCCAAATTGTGGTAAGCCGCGCGAATATGAAAGGACCGAATTGAAATAGAGAGGTCTATTTAGCAAAATCAGCCAGTCTTAAGTTTTTTTCAGAGAGTGGAAGCGTTTTATGGGGGTTCATTTTTGCTCTCATGTGGCTTTGGCTATCTTTTATCTGATCTCGCTTTTGTGCCAGCAAAACAGTCCATCACAGCAGATTTAAATAGACTATATGGAACCTGTTTAGGCACTTCCTGTTAACAATGCGGCCCTGTAAATTCGCTTACAAAACAAGATCTGATCAACGCACACTTTAAACCTTGTTACAGGTCCCATTTGCTTATTATTAGCTCACGTAAAACAATCAAAATCCCTGAGCTTGACAGTTAAGTGGCATTTTAATTTGGCAGCAGGTGCAAAGTCGGTTCGTTGCTATGCGAATTTGGTAAAGTGGGAAAGGGCATTGTTCAACTTGTTGACCGTGGTATGGTGTGAACATTCAATGCAGTTTTCTGTTTGTTCACCAATCTAGAGTAACTTTCAAGGATTAGACTTTCTACAGCGTGTTACAGTTAGTGGTTGTTTGTGGAAGAGTTTAGTTGAGGTTGAAGACATTAAAAACACTTCAGGAATTGCCAAATGCGACTCGTGGCAGTCTTTTTGTTATGGGTAATTATGAATTGTCTTTGTTCAATTCACACTTGTTGTAAATAATATTGGCACAATTACAGACAAACGTTGACGAGGAATTGATAAGCAACTCATGAAGTTTTGATGGATGTCTAATAAACTACTATAAAATTCCAAAACAGACTTTGTCGTTTTAACTTTACCTTCATTCAAGGTGTATAAGCTACTTTGTCTCTGTCCTATGTTTTGTTATATTAAATATAGATTGGCATAACTTTTTGTTTTTACAACTAAGAGATTAACCGTAATAAAAGAATTCTGGCAGATTCATAAACAAAGACAGTTTTCATTCCGATGACCTTTTGACTGTTCTTTGATAAACTATTGTCCAAGCTTAAATCCTTTATGAAAAGAATTTGTTACCTAAATTGCGCCCAATACAACTGATTACTGGCTCTCAGGAGATTATTCGCCGACCAATATATCGAATAAAACGAGTTAACATCAATCGTGTTGTGGCATGTAAGAAGGTATAAATCGTGCTTAATAGCGCTTAAGGTTTTCAATGTGTTGTAATGATCCTTTTCTATCAAAACTGCCTCGCAAGCGCATAGATTTGGTTCACCTAGGCAACATGAGAAAAAAGCAACGTGGTCACAGAACTCGACAAATAGTAGACAGAGAGACAGGTTTTTTCCTGTGTTGCTTTTATGAAAAGTGGCAAATATTTTCTTCAGTACTTCCGGTGACTCAAACCAACAAAGCATGTTTAGCTAAACTAAAACAATACGAGTTTGTGATGTCCATGAATTTTACAGAGCACCCTTAGCTCGTCCTCGTCGGCAGATGTCCCACACGCGTGTCGTACGGGTGTTCCATTGACTTCGCGTACTGCAATACCTGCTTCTACAGGTTGTGCCAAAGTTGCAGTCTTTTAGGCGGTGCTGAGATCACATGCAAGTCTAATCACTCTTCTTAACAATGAGTTGAAATTAAAAAAACAAAACAAAACAAAACAAAACAAAACAAAAAACGTAGAAGAAATGCTAACAGTTATAGAGGAAGGTCAAAAGTGACAATTTCAAGACAAGTTGGATCTTCTGGTAGTTTCGACTGGAAATGTATCGTTTTTCATTATGTAACTACCTGTTCACCAAGGGATGACATAATTCGTGTTTATGTTTAGCTTGTGCAGAAGCAAAACGAACGTTCAAACAAACCTGTAGAAAACAAAGTAGCCTGATATTGTGCCAATTACTGTACTCTATAAACAAAGTTATGAACCTCGCCCAATCTTTTTCGATTACTATATGTAGCAAATTCCGTTTTCCCACTAACCTACTGCATGCAAGAGTAACATGTCTGAAGAAACATTTACTGTGCGTGCCTTTGAACAAAGAAAGTGTGGATGCAGTGGGTGCAGTAATCCAGTTAAACACACGTGGTACTGTAGACTGGTCTGTCAGCTTAACGCTTAGTTTGGCAGGTATTCTTTTGAGTCACGATTTTTCTCTCTCTCCCAGACTGAGTCGCAAAGTTTTTTGATAAAATAAAATAAAATAAAATAAAATAAAATAAAATAAAATAAAATAAAATAAAATAAAATAAAATAAAATAAAATAAAATAAAATAAAATAAAATAAAATAAAATAAAATAAAATAAAATAAAGTGAAAGCTGTCTGTTCGTCTATTGTCTAGTGTTGTGCAACGTTGCTGAGTCTGGCTTTTGTCTGTGGATGAAACCCTAGAGGGTCACCGTTCAAATGAAAGCTATTGTGCAGTACTTTCGTTTGGTACTGTTTATGCTATGCAAGGTGCTGTTAACTCACGCTTGTGGATAAGAGCCAAGCGTGTAACCATTCAGGTGAAAACTACTTAGCAGTGCTTTCACGTGGTATAAATGTTTAGTATACTGTACAATTCAAGGTGGCTTCAACGTCTTTTAAAAAGTCCGTGAATAGTAAAGATTATGTGTAACCATTAAGAGTTGAAAGCTATTGAGCAGTTTCTTGTTTCATGTGGTACTGTTTTTGATATGCCATAAAACACTGATAGTTTCATTTTCAGGGTTGATGCGACACTTATGTCTGACCATTCAAATGAAAGCTATTCAACAGTGCTTTCATGTGGTGCTGCTATTTGATACTGTGCTGTACAAGGTGGTTCTAACTATTTAGTCTATGGATAAAACCAGGTAATGTGACCATTCAAATTAAAGCTATTGAACAGTACTTTCATGTGGTAGTATTCGTCGTTCCGAGTATTTTACAAAGTGGAATTTATTATAGAAGTGAAAGGATTAATAAATCGTCTCCTCAACACAACCTGCTGGAGCAGGTATCGCACGGAAAGTTGAATTTATTGAACACCCGGGGTGACGAGTGTTTGGGACATCTGCCAAGGCACGTTCATAAAGTGATATTGGTTGAAAGTTGATGCAAGATGAGCAATCATAGGAACTTAAGAAAGAGATCAGGAATTGGTGGATTTGAAATTAATCCACAGAAAACTAATGAAGATCCAGAAATGAACAGATCGTACACCAGCTGGTAGACGTCTATTTGAAAAACAGAGCGAAACTTGCGTTTGATGTGTTGAAATGTTTCTGTGTATAGAGATAAAGTAAGGCATGCGTTGTACAACTAACGCTCCCTTTCTTTCAGTATTCCGGGGTCATATGCCATCTTCTCCTCCCCTGGAAATAAACCCACAAAAGAGCCACAAAAGGTTTCAGTTATAACAAATTCAAATAAACCTTTGGGCTTATATCTTGACTGATTATCACGTTGCCTTCGAAGCAGTTTCTACACGGAAAAAATGACCCTTTTTTCACAAATTGCCCGCTAAATTGGAGGCTCTTGACTTCCGAACGAAGTTACTGTAATCGTGATGTTTCGTCTTGGTCTTTTTCGTGGATCAACAGAATCAACATCCTTTTAAGACTTAATGACAGTCGTTAAGTAGAAAAACTAAGGGTATGTTTCTTTGGGAAAATCCAAGATTTACTTAAAAGATTAATCCAAGATCACTCGGATCGTGGACATCAAAAGAAGCGACAAATCCAATCCGGGTTAGGATTCTTTGGTTCCTTTGAAGGACCCGGCCCAAGTCATGGTCTTGGACTGATAAATCTTTTCAGAGGAGAAACGGAAAACCGTTTTTGGAGTAAAGAATCCAACCTCGGATTTTCCCAAAGAAACGCGTCCGCAGTCTTTGGAGTGCTTTTGTCCTGTAGCAACCTTCTATTGGCAGCGAGGAATTTTCGCTATTTGGACGCAGGTTTCAAACGTGACCGGTGGCCGTAACCCAGATTCTCAGAAACAACAACATAGGAAACATGAGACATTTAGTAAAGAGAATTAACGTTTTAATCTTCGAAAGTGAAAGCTGAATGTTGTAACTATCGCCGTTATAGGAAAACTGAGGCACGTAGCTGTATCTGATACGAGCTGGGACAATAGCCTTAGTAAACGATGAATATACAAGCGAAAAAACCGTGACCAAGCAGACCTATCCGCCCAGAACGCGTTCCGCTCTTGACACAAGCATGGACATGAAGGCCGGCGCTTTGAGCGCATTGAAACGTCGGGATATAACATGAACTCGAGCGGTTAGTGAATCAAGCCGGTTGTGGTTATGTGGAAACGTCTGAATAAAAAGAGTTAAAAATGCAATGCTAACCAGTTCTAAAATTTTATGATAACCGCTTCTCCTGTTGTACCTTTTGTTTTCTTGGTTCAACGGTCTTTCTCAATGGAACCTGAACCGAAAGTAAGCTATTTTTATAGATAGTTTATAGCTAGACGAATCTAGACCAAAAGCAACGATCTTACAGGATTGACAAAGAAAGCGCGGCGTTGAAAATCAGTAGAGATCCTAAATCCATAATTTCGACTCCTCCCTGTAAGCGGAATAATCAGTGGGAAAACAGAACAATCGATTAATTTAAATATAAATCGAGGATACAAAAGAATTTCAAAGCTTTTTGGAGCCGAACTGAGAGTAGTGCAAAACGAAAAAAAAAAGAAAAACTAAAACAAGAAACTAAACAAAACTGGTGCAAAACTGAAATTTTGACCTAGATAATGTAAATGTTATATTGCAACGATATTTGGTAATAACAGTTAAGGCTAAACTGAAAACTCATTTTAAGAGTTTAGTTGAAATTGAAGCTTTTGCAAAAAGGCATTGTTAATGTTTATTAGTTTAGTACTTGAAAATACATTCCTTTCAAAAAACTAACGATATAAAAGCACAAAACAGTCTTATTCTTAATTAAAAGCTGCGAAACTAATACGATCGCGTGTATGGACTTATCTTCAGTTCAAACTAATACATCACCAAGGAACTTGAAGAACAAAAGTAAGAATAAAGGTATTCATTTAGTCAAAAAGGATTCATGGTGACCGCGTGTTTCCGTTTAAAATTTTGCTAGCACATGTAGTGGTGAGAATCGAGGCGGAACCAAGTTTCAAAATCATTGGAACTTTCCCTTACAAATTCTTCCTAGTTACTGATTTATGGCGCGCCATTGTGAGCTCGAAACCGTAGCCCCGAGTCTTTGGCGGAGGGTTCGCGTGAAGTTTCATAACTTTTTGAGGGATTACAGCTTTTGCCACCAAAACAAAAACAAAGGCAAGAAAAATAAGTCCTTAGTGCTCATGTGAATGGTTTTCTTTATTATTAACACTTTTCCATGCTCGACGTTCCGACTTTCGGTTTTGTCCAGGATTAATAGCGCATGAATCCAGCTGTAAAAATATGCGTATCTATTCCATAAACTTTGACTTTTTTTCTATTTACATTTGTACGCGTTCTTTCGAAACTCTCTGATAACGTTATTTACATAATTATTTGATTCACACCAGTACAAAAATAGATAATTAACATAGCAACCCAATGCGAGAAACACTTTGTATTTTATAGCGATTTCGACATTGTCCTCAAGGTTGTTTTTCTTTCATTTACCAAGGTCTCCAAAGCAATGCACCTTGTGCTGGTGATCCAAGTTTGGGTTCTTGCAATGAAATCAATCTCGTGTCTCTTGTCATGCTGGTTAAAACAGGAGATTCAGGTCTAATATCTCGTGTCAGACTTGTAGAGCCAGTTAATACCGGTGAGACGTGAAGAGGTGAAGGTGGCGGCGATGGGAACGGTATCATTACAGGTTGTAAGGGTGCCAAGTACCGAAGGGTCTCCGTACTATACACAGGCATGGCGGCTGCCGGCGTGTTTGTGTTGTTTCCTTGGCAACGGGACGACGTCATTTTTCTTGTGAATTCTGCGGCACACTGTACATAACTTGCTCTGTACTCTGTGGGATCCATAACTGTAAAGAAAGAGATATTCTATGAGTCATCAGTCAAATAACTTCAGATATTTTTTTTACGCCTCATTATTTCTCAAAACGTTTTAACGTACATTGGAGATTTGAAGTCAAAATCATTTCGGAGTTGTATTTCAAAGCATGGCTCTCTAGTTGTTTGACAAATTTAAACATTTGACTGATAGCAATCATCGCCGTTTATTATTCCGGAAACACTGTGGATAATGTGGGCGAACACTGCGTAATTCATAAACTCCTGCAAGACTGAAATCAAAAACATAAATAAACTATACCTTTCTGTTTTTGTTCCCTTCTTTTGAGCTCGCGTAAATAATGAACAGTCATTTCCAACACATCAGCTTTTTCCATTTTCGAGTATCGTGACGCCTAGAAGGATAATGGCGAAATAATTGTAAGAAAATATTCTTAAATAGCCTTTAAAAATCATCAGCCGAGCTTTACTTTTCAAAAGGTAATAGTCTGTGTTTGCTAATCAACGTTACTCACGTCCTTATTTAAGGCCTCGAGAATAAGTGATTTCAGTTCGTTTAGACTATCATTAATCCTTGCTCTTCTCATCTTTTCCATGAGGGGTTTTTTCGCCTTTTAAAAAAAAAAACACAATAAAAGCATCGTTAAATATCATTTACAAGTAATACAAGACAGAAAAATGTTTATAAATATTGCGATTTTTGAATTACTGAAGTGTATCGAGGACTACCTTTCGTTTCTCCGTTAAAATTTTGCTGACATAGTCTGGAGGTTGATTGCAGAAGTTAGCAGTCGTCATTTTGCGTTGGGGTTGAAAGTGATCTTAAGCGAGTTGTGTACCGAACGAGCGCTCGCTGCGTGTGTCGGTCGTGTGCCAAACCTCCACGTTTTATGGCAGCTTTCGTGGGAAAATTCTTTTGGCCTTGTGTCATTAATCGCAAATATTTACCCTCACATTTACAAGAACAATCACCGTAACAGCTGAGAACAATGCAGCTGACCTTGTCAATGGCAGGTCGTGGGAACAGTCGAACGTGATTGGTCCGTTGCGTTGGTCGCACGACAAACTGCATGAACAAAGCTTCAACGTCGCCAGCGGCGCGTGACGAGCGTGAGACCACTGCACGCTGATTGGCTGAAAGAGCTAGCAGCGCCTGTGCTAAATTACTTACAAAAAGACAGTATACACAAACTGAAAACAAAAGATCTACAATTGAAGTACCTCGATGAAAGGCGCAAAGAGCCCAAACAGAGCACAGTAATTTTGCGGCGGAAAAGTGTCTAGGCAGCTTTTGGCATGAGGTTATCGTGTTGACGCGATGAAACCGTGATAAGTTTTTAATGGTTTTCCTGCGGAGCGATTAGTGTCTCATTTGCACATTAAATGGGAGGCTCCACTGAAGCGTCAAATGACATGCACGTGTGATGGTTTAACAGCGTCCCAATCCATTGTCACTCTTTGCGTTTGTACTGGTTCAAGAATTACTCTGCGGTTTACAAGGTGGATTTTCATGACAATAGAGTTCAAATCTTTCCCACGGTCCGAGAATAAAGAACATTTTTTCACTGTCTCGGCCTTATTCTTCGCTGTGCGGGAGTTTTGTTATGCAAAAAATACCACAGTGAGATGACAAAGAAACCGGGTTAAACTGTGCAAACTCTAAGTGTGTTGTAAAGGGTTCAGTTGAGACAAGTACAATAAGAAGACTATTTCAAGGCATGGCCTTAGGGTAGGGTTTCAGTTGTGGCCGTTACGCGCTCTAGGGTCAGTCAAGGTTTTGAACAAACGTTTTTCATTTGTAACTGACAACAAAATACGCTGCACGTGCCACCCCACGTAGACAGGAAGGAAGAAACGGAACTTGTCATCAAAATATATCAAATTCGAGAATTAAAATTCCAAAGACTTGGGCGGCTAGCTAAATAATCAGGTCAGTCCAGGGCTTAGCTTGATGTCCTTTGGCCCAATCTTTAGAAAATACCTAAGCTAATTAGTGGTATCGGTAAAAGACTTGCTACTACCGTGAATCGATGATAAGCAATTCCGAACCGACTTGTTATCGCATCGCCTTTGCCACCCTGCAAGAAGTCTACAAATATCGTGTCTGACTTGTATCAAAGTCTAATATCACCTTTTGTCACATGGTCTAAGTGTTTGGCCGTCTATATCTTTACCTATCAACGTAATGATAGCATGACAGATTTGCTATTGTGTTTAATAGCTTGACCCAGTTTAGTTCCGGTAACTCATTTTTGAAACATGTTATTCATCAAAAGACAGTCTACCTTCAACCCTATTGACAAGTTAGAATCCTAAAATGTTTCTCTACGTTAATACAGATACATGGTCGAGCGGGAAACAAACAACGATTCAGTCCTAATATCGTCAAAAGCGAATTGCCTTGATTTCAAAAAATCGGTTTCGATCTGCATATTAGTAAGAAAATGAAATTAATAATGATAGTTATAAAAAAACAACAACAACAACAACTTAGTGGAGGCTTGTCCTTAAACTTGCCTCAGTAGACTACTATTTCTATTTCCCTTGCCTGTGTTTAGGATTCAAACAGCTACGTTGGGCTGTACTGTTAAACATTTCTACTGGTCACGTTTTATTTTACGTTTCGAAACATTTTTACCGGCGACAAATGGACAGGGTATTGGATAAGCCTCATATACAAAGTTTGGCAGCTAGTCCTTTGAACGGTTCTGCTAGATCGAGTTTTTTTTTTTTTTTTTTTTCGAATACCATGGGGTTTCCTCGCATTCTGGAGTTTCATCAACACTGCCAATAGTTTGTTCCCACAGTTCTTACTTCAGTGGATATATTAAGTCTGTTACATCCGGAAGTCTTATATGGGAGTTATAGACTCAGAAATATAAGCCGACTTGAGAATAACCTAAACCACGTCCACAGTTCCGTTCTTCCCAGGCGGCTATTTTTGCTTTATTATAAAATGGATAAAAAGCGAAGAGGATTAAGGAAACAGTGGCTGCTACTGTGATGGAATAAATACAAAATACCCAGTGCCAGGGTACAGTTAAAAACATACCCTACCATTAGACCGAAATGGTCATAATCTATGCCCTTGTTTAGACCAAAATCTGGCACCTAAACAGTTGAGAAACCATACCCTTCACAGGGGCACACATACCTATATAGTTCATATGAGGGAGTACCCCCCCCCCCCACCCGGCAAGAGCAACAGTTCTGTAATTTGATATCATCATCACATGCAGTACCACTTGGAAGAATCCATGTTGATAAAATCTAGCCAGTTTCCTTGTGTGAGAATTCCTTGGATTTTCATTATCTCGCTGTTTGGCTAGCACAAAGACTGTATTACAAGGAAAAATTGGTTGCTTGTAACATTGCTATTGCAGCTTCGTTACTCAATAAACATGTGTAATGTGTCGCGGCTGTCTGTGGTATCGTGGAACGTGCAGCGCATATAGTGCGTACGCGAGAGTCATGTAATGTTGCACGAGGCCAACTTAGGAAATGTCAAAAATGCGCAATTGTGAAACTGAACTAGTTATCCACATACCATTGTTGTGTGTATTATGACATGAAAAATCAAAGAAGACGGTTTGTATTGATTGCTTAAAGTTCCATCGATACAAGGAATTTGCAGTCCTAAAGATGCGCCCCTCGCGCAAAAAAAGATAAATGTTCAAAGGATCTTTTCAATACCTTTCTGCAGGGATAAAAATTAACTTTAATTTGATGTTGATTTCAACCCAACGAAGGAGCCAAGCATTTTTGAAACGATACTGACAAATCGAAACAATTTACGAAGGCCACAGACCCGGACCTCGAACTTGTTGGTGCATATTTCGCTTTACTTTCGTGCCAGGGGAATAATCTGCATGAAAACAATCAAGTATTTGAGCAAGCCGCTCAATAAACACGGATTTGCTTAGGGCAGACAGGATTATTGTTTAGAAGATACTGTTTGACTTAGACAGAAAGGCCAATACCGCAGTTTTAAAACCTGATACCCGTGTGACAATCAAGCGAAAGAACTGGCTGATGAGTAATTAGTAACCGTAGGCGTGGTGGGAGTAAACACCGTAATCGTGGCCGAGCAAAGGGTTAAGGAACACACACAAAGCCTTGATAAACTCCGACCCCTAACTACGAATCACAGGGCTCTCATTTCACAAGCACTTTCAGGAAGAATCTTTTTCAAAACAGCTTTTTGTGTTGTTAAAACAAGTTGCATAATCATACCCTTCTATCTGTGCAACTCTTTGTCATGTTTGAAGTCTTTGAATTCGGCTTTTTTCAAGAGTTATCACAAACTACAATCACGGCTTGTTTCTATTGTAAGGGAAAAGTCTCTGAAGAGCCGCCAAGAGCTTCCTTTTGCATGTCAAGAGCTCAAATGGTTTTAGGAGACCAGCTCCGATTTCTTGCCCTTAACTGTGGCCATTCTAACTTGCTCAGGGGCCAAAAGCGGCTCCGTAATTTTGTCATGATTCATGTAGAAATGGTAGCTTACAATTTAAAATGTCACGAAACCAGCCAGGAGTAATTGTTAATGCGCGATTTTTGAATGACCGTTTTAATGAAAAAGCGACGCAAAAAGAGAAGCGACCGGATCAGACAAAAGTGGCACAATGATGTGAATAGACGATCCGAAGACTGAAATTGCTAATTGTGAAACTGGACGACTCAATTGTCATCTTAACTGTTATAAATAGCAGTTTTAGCTTGTTAATAGGGCCAATACTACAAATCATTGTCTGCGTTATGAATATTTCCGTGAGCTCTTGATTCTACTTCACAAAGTATAGCTCCTTGCTTGAGCGATCAAAACGCGTGCAAAGAATTGTCGATTGAAAACCATCTTAACTTAAGTCAACCTGAGGTTTTATCAGGGGAGCAAATCGAGACTTTTATCATCAAACCCGCCGAGTTTGAAAAGTCTTTCTATACTTGAAAGACGGTTTGAAGACGCCAAAAAAAGAGTGAAACTCGTTTATCTTTTCCCCTGAAAACTTTGCCGTCTTGAAAAACTAGTTGGTGTGTTTCCCCAAAGCGTATCCGCAGATCATTTTAAAAAGTAGCAAAACCGCTGCACGAGTAATTTCAAGCTGGATTATAACGCCGTTAGTTCGGGAAGTTTCATAGCAATGGCTATAGCTTTTGTCTTTGCTATTTTTAAGTGTCAACATGCCCTGTAAGAGTCCTGTAAGAGTGTGCATTGCTGGCTTTGAGAACTAATACCTCTAGTTGACGATAGTGCTGTTTCATAATCTCACTGTCCAAGAAATTTACTTCACTGTAAAGCATTTTTCGTTCGTTATCGTGGTCTCGTGGGGTTCAAGTACCGCTTTCAAAAGACTTCAAATAAAATAAGCGTCCATGAGTGATTAACTCCAGGCGTTCCGTTTATTAAAGCATTCCTTCAGTTGAACAATGGCAGAACTCGGCACAACAAGAACCTTGGTGAATCGAGGCACAAAGGTTCAAGTTTGAAAATGAATTTCTCATTCGCGTAAACGAATTTGCACAATGGAGTTTAAATACTATTTATTTAATGTGGGGTTGTAAATATTCTCACGAAATCCTTGATTAAGAAGCTGTTTAATGATAAATTCCTTTATACAAAAAAAAAAAAAAAAAAAAAAAAAGAAAAGAAATGTATATGTAGGCAACAACATAATCTTGGCTATTATAACCCAATTTAAAAATTCATTTTATTCCATAACGACACAAGATTCCTTTTTACAAAAATATATACCTCTTAATAGTTAACAATTTTTGAAAAATAAATATTCACTCCTTCTTATATAACCGAATCCAAGCGAGCCCCATTTTGACAGCACTCAAGGTAAAAAAAAATTAAGTTTAAAAAGCAATTAAAAATATGTCACAATATTGAAAAGGAAAATTAAGTGTAACGCTGTTCGGGCATTGCGTTACCATGGTCTCCACAGAGAAGTATCGAAAGCAGACGAAGAATTTGGTAGTGTTAAAGGTAGGAGTTGAACAGCTGTATCGTTCGGTAAAATTAACGCTGGAATGCCGTTACTAAGAACAAAAGGTGACATTGAAGGAGACATGGCGGGTGAAAACGGCAGAAGTTTCCTTTCTTGGTGATTGTGTAGCGGCGATGAAGGCGGTGAAGGAAACTTAGTGGCCATACTCCCGTCGGCGAAAGCAGGATTCGCGCCAACCGCAGGCGAAATGGCGGGAAAAGTCGACGGTAGCGACAGAGGTACGTGGGTTTGTTGACGCGAGCCTGATAAATCGTGGGGGAGTTGATGAGGTTCTTTCTGCTTTTGACACGTCGACGCTAAATGTGATAGAAGCTGAGTGCGAACCGGGACAGTGATATTGTCGGCCGTCATCAAGAACTGAGAGACTTTGGCAGCACATTCGTTGAAACCGGCGCGATATTTAGCGATGGCAGCAGCATCGTCTGTGAATTGAAAAGAAAATGAGTCAGTGATAAGTATCATATTTCACATCTTTGACACTTGTCATTATATCTGGCATCTCCGGTTGGAGAGGAGGAGGCGGAAATATGTTGACAACCTCTGGAATTCAGGGGTTTAAATTTCTCGCTAAAACTAACACAGACGTCAGCATTTAAGCGGATATTTTGAGTAATCACAAGTGAACTGTAATGTGAGGCCAAAACATAAACTTGCCATGGCAAGTCGACTTTTCCCGAGGTTGTGGGTAAAATTTTCCACAAAAGAATCAGAAAGGTGTAATTGAAAGATTGTTATCAAAACGAAACAATGATCAACACCATAGTCTCCCAACCTTTTGGCGTTGAAAAGCCATTAGCGTGATTAATACTTCATTACTTCTTATCCTGAAAGGAGAGTTTTGTGTTTGTTTTAAATAACGTTTTCTGAGGCCTAAAAGGCCATTAAAAAGCCTACCATATAAAGCAAGGAAAAGCAATCAAATTTTGCCTGCCTGTGCAAAAATGTTCCAAAACCCAAAACAGGCCTTTCTATATAGCCAACAGCGTGAAGAACAGTTTGAAAAAAATATCATTTCGTCACGTACCTTGTTGCTGTTTGAAATGCAAAGGCCTCTCGGAATTCAGCGAACGGAGATATTTGACGGTCATTTCGAGAATATCGGCTTTTTCCATTTTTGAATACCTAGAGACCTGTAAAAGAAAGAAAGGGAAAATGATTGAATTAACCCCAAACCCAACGAACAAGACAACTATTCAGCTTACTAAATTACATCACTTCAGTATAAACGTTGCAAAAACTTACATCTTTTTTCATCGCTTCCAACACTAAGCTTTTCAATTCGTTCAAGCTGTCGTTTATTCTTGCTCGTCGCATTTTTTCCATCAGTGGTTTCTTAGACTGCAGAACAAACAAAAGTTTCGCATTAGTAATGCTTTCATCAATTTACTAGAAAAACCATCGCAAGTTTTGTCTCACAACTTTTCTTCTTTTTTCTCTTAGAAAAAACGATTTGTCGTGAACAGCTGCCGGATAAGTTGCTTTCATGAAATCCATCTTTACAACGATGTTTTAAAATATTTAAAAGCATTCTTATATTATTAAATCTCCATTTCAGCGTCAAATTAGGTGGCGTAAAAAGTGTACGATTACTGCGCCAAAATACCTTCTTTGTTTCCTTTTTCGCATTTCGCTGAGCGGCGATGACGGGTTTTAAAACTTGTACATCCATTTTCGTTGCTAAGAGGACGCGTGCAGTGCGATCACTTGTGGCAGTATAAAATACTTCGGCACGCTTCGAGGCGACCTTGGGGCGCAGGACACAAGCAACCGGCGCGCGCTTTTAATATTCTTTTTATAGTTCGCACCGTGGGAAAAATTCGTGGTCGTGTGTCAACCCTCGCACTTATTTACAAACATCTATTCATATTCAATAGCTGGAACAGTCAACAAAGCAACTCTGATGCCGGACCGTGGGAATGCTCTGCGCTGATTGGTCAGCGACGCGAGAGGTCGCGAGGTTAAGTTGCTTGACAGACTCTTGAGCTCTACTGGTGCATAGAGGGCGTGAGAACGGAACCGAACGATTGGCCTGAACATTTGAATGGGTTCCTGCAATTAACAAGTCGCGCGACTTTACTTTATGCAACTTCAGCTAAGCGCGTGACGACAGAACTATTCCATTAAGGTTCTCGTGCCCACCAGCGCCGCACTCGAGTGCGTTTATTCTTGTGAAACTTTTTTGTCGTCATTTCAAAGGTCTTGCCCCTTGAACACAGTAGCTGTGTTTTGCTCTTAAATATGTGTAAACACCGTCGTTAACTCGACCCATCATACACGTGCTTGCTAGTCTCATTATGTGCGATGTTTTCATAAGATTTGAGTTTCATTGTGGATTGTTTAGCTGGGAGATCGAGTCACAAGGGAACAGGGTCTCACAATGAAGCGATGGAATTTTCCCACGGTTGCTTTCAACTATTTTACACAAAGTTTATTACACCTGTGTAATTGAAGCCTGTTCGAGGGATTAACCTTTCAATCTAAGAATTAAACCTATTTGAAATTTGGTTTTTACTTCACCTTTATTAATCCTAGTACACACATGCATGTGCCTGTTCAGATCAAAGTCATCGAGAAACGTTTGACTGTGGTGCTTTGGGCGTTTTTCGGGCTAACGATTTGGTTACAAAATGTTTATATATCTAAATTTTTATTTAATTAACAAGTATTTTAAAGCATCTCTTAGTCGGAATCATCGATCGTAGCTGTACTCCAAAAAGTGATTTATTGCTGTGGAATGTTTGAATATATTTGAAGAGAAAACTTGAAACTAACCCGGAAAAGCAGACTGTTGTTGAACTTGCGGGTGGTCCACAATATTGAGAACAGATGAAGAGGGAGCGTGGTTACGGAACATGACTACCATTCCCTCGAGAGTCCCCCCTGGAAAGATGAATTTCCAGCTCGGGGCAAGGGGGTGGATTAAGAAGATGAAAGGGAGAGGAGAGTCTTAAACTCTGCTCGAACTCTAAAACTTCAATACACGAAACACGATAATGCAATTTGTTATTTCTTTCGTTTCGTTTTAAACATCACTCCGTGTGATCTACCAAGCTACAGCGTACTTACATAAGCATTCTATCTTCGCGTGGAGCCGTGTGCATGTACTTTGCACTTATCAATATCGATAATGTTAAAACTTTGGGTGTGATAATGCTTTAATCATCTTATCTTAAGATGGCGAGTGAAGATAACAAATTCCGCAAATACATATTGACGCGTGCCGCCTGTGGCCGGCATTGACGGGCGCCGGCCATAAGAGAAGTGACTCAGCACTTTCTGGAAGCTTGTTTGCTTGTGATAAATACCGACGCAAGATTGAAATATTAATTCTCGTTAGCTAATGCATAAGTTTCTTTTAATGTCAGTTATGAGAATTGCGTATTTTATCAGTGAGAGAAGAAGAGCATTATAGAAGAAGAGATGAGCATTATAGCACCAGATCGTCACATAACACAATTAGCTACAATTATTCAGAAAGCGACAGACAATTTTACGTTTCATTTCTTCACCGAGCTAATCTGATATAACTTTTTTGTTTTAAGAAAAGTCAAAATATTAATGTAGATTAGTAGAATATGTAGAACAACAAAAAACGAGCTAAAACAGAACGGTCAGAAAGCAAAGGGAACATGTTGCGTGACGATATTTTAATTTAGGACCTATAGTTTATTATTACCTTTAATTTATTATCAGCTTTTATTTATTACCTTGCAATCATTGAAAGGAACTTAGTATAATAGACATAGAAAACACTTCAACTAATTAGAAATTGGACGGATTATGAACTGATTATGAACGGCGAACTTGAAAGACTTGGCCAATTGTTTACAAGATGTCCATCCTTGACTCTTTCATGCATCTTTATTTCAGCCTCCTGTTTTAGTTCACTGCCAAAGCTGTAGTGATAGTGAACCTTTTCTTTTCAAAGGCTATGAAGGGAAGTTCCAAAAAATTAAGTGACTTTTCAGTTCAAAATAATGGATCACCGAGTTAATTCGATTTCAGGACACCCCCTCCCACCCCTTTTTGCATCATCCTAATGGCTCGGACTTATGCCAGCTGAGTTAAATGCCGCCAGAGCCCTGGTTCTGATAATCCGCAGATGTTTGTTTGGGTTGAAGTAAGCGGGAAGGTGTATGTTGCTGTGAGATTGACTTGACGAGATGGCGATAAAAAAATAGGAGCTATGTATTGTTAATCACAACGGTTACGCGGAGAAATGCGTTTTGTATTGATTGTAGAGCCTAGAGGTCGTTAATCTCACTTGCCAGTTAAAAGCATTTTGTCAAAAAAATCGCAGACACGCCCGCGGTTGATATCGGAGTGAGCGTTTTGTAATGTAAAGTTTCAACAGAGTTAATATTTCGGACATTTTAGAGGGCATCTTAATATTCTTCACAGCTGAATGAACAAACTAGAAACGCCTATCATTCGATTATACTTGAGCATTTTCCAGCTTTTGCCGGCGAATCAGTTACTTATTCCTCGAGATGCTATCATGTTGGTCACTAACTGATTTAGTGCTTAATCAGGCGCGTTTTTCGAACCGGTGTTGTCACTGAAAAATTTAATAGTTCAGTTGACGAATGAAAAAAACATCCGGTTGTGTTCAACTGAATATCAGTCGTGGTATTGCAAAAAAACAATAAGCGTAAAGTGAGTTTTGAAAAAGATATGATCTTCGCTTTGGTTTAGTTCCCCTCGTATTGTTTTCGAATCAGCCTGTTTCTGCACTATGGTGACCCTTGCTCTTCGTAGAACGGCCTGATGCAGACCCAATGCATTGCGGTCCGCGCACGGGAAAAATTAGGAAAAGGAACCTACCTTAACAAAAATAAAATTAAAACTTGATAAAATTACAGCAATATTGGAAGCGTTGGTTATTATTACGTATTATTAGCAGCCGTTTGAAAAGGGCAGATTAGGATTTCATTTAAAATTAAAATTGCCATGTGAAAAGTAATATGTACCTGCTTTTTTTGGAGTACTAAATTACACCAGGTATTACAGCGTTCGTTTGAATGGCCACAAAGAAACTGAGTCTCACGGTAAGTTTACCACCTTGTACAATATGATACGAAGTATCAAATAAAAATTTTAGCATAAAGATAGCTATATGTTTGAGTGCTGCTTACTAGCTTTTATATGAATGGCCACTCAATAGGAATTCACCCACACGGATGAATTTAGTTACCTAAAACCAGAGTACCCTGTTCAACATAATTACCAGTACTTCATGTAAGGATTTCATTCCACGTCCGCTATCTAATCAGTAAATGGAGCAGATTTTCGCTAATGGCGCACTGTTGTGTAAGCTTATTGGGTAACGTTGCATAACCCTTGTATATGTCTATTAGAGATAGTGGAAAAAAGATCGCCTTCTGCTGAGGGTAAATTTGAGATGACGAAAGACAAGGTGTAGTTATTAGAGGAAGCTCCCTACGATAAAGAAAATTATGTGTTTATTGGATTGTCTGAGGTTTGTCGTCATTACATGCTCAGGATAAACCTTAATCGAATAAAGATTCCTTAAATATATTTCACGGAAACCTGCATGAACTATCAATTGAACAGTAGCCGTCTCTGGATTTCGTCACGGTTCTATTGCAGGTATTGAGAAGGATTCGGAGATGGACTCGGTTCCGGTGTTTCAGTATGGGTTGATGCGACAGAAAGAAAGACCAGACCCGTAACCATGGTGGTGAACTTGCCGCCCGGTTACACAAAGGCGCCGCGGGCGAGGGAGGACGGACGGTTACTCCCTTTTATGATCTCTGCTAGGTATGCACCTCGTCATTAATTAAACCATTTTGGTTCCAAGTAGGCTATGGAGTGCATGCACTTTGGTGTAGAATTAGGTTGTTTTTTGTATGTTTGGCCTGAAATAAGGTATCCAATTTTGGGTCGGTATGAAATAGGGTAAGCAAGTCATGACATGTCTAAAATGGGTTGAAATAGGTTCAAGGTTGAAATGGATATAGGTTCAAGGTTGACCAAGCCACACTCTTCCGAATTTTCTTCTGTGCCGCCAAAAGTTGATGCTTTGTTATTAGATCTGCATTTTAATACCGAAGACACCCTATTTGAAATTTTAGAACGGGACATTTACTGTGATACGCCCAATTTCAGTCACAAATTATTCTCACCTTCATAGATTGAGACGGCGACTTGCAAGCTGTTTGCCAGATGGAAATGCTTCTTAGCGTGTTGGGTCGGAGTTACTGCAAGGGATGGACAAAAGGGGAGAAGGGGTGGGGGTGGGGTGGGGGGGGGGGAGCGAGGGTAGGCAACAAAGATGGGCGAACCCATATTTTAACATCCCATGCGAAGGCCATAACTTTGTATTCGACATTCAAAGCGGGGGCATGGTCATCATTCCCGTTTTGTCTCACAGTGCAGCTGTCTCTTGGTAAAAGTAATTATCAATTTGTCATTTTCATTTCATTGACGGTTGAAGGAAAAGCGAAAAATGGCCACAAACGTCTTTCACACAATATTTTCCCCTGGAATGTAGAATTGCGTGCCATATCCTCGAGACCACCAAACTTAACCAGAAACAGGAAACAAGATTTGCCGGAGCCAGTACTAGACGGATAATTAAGCTTAAAATTGCTGTTAAAAAACGTCAGGAAATCAGTGATAAGATTATATCCTTTAGCACTGCAGCAGCGGTGACGACAAGAGCCAGAGTCCTGCGTGAAATAATTTATAAAGACGCTTTATATTTGACCATCTGTGTTTTACGGTTGCGGCATTAACACAAAAAATAATTTGAGAGACAAAACATTTATCTGCTAATAAGCTGACAGACTGAAGTAGGCGGAAAACGCATAATTGTATCAAGCTTTGTTTTCTTCGAGACACTACATTGTACTGTCCCAGATCAAAGTGCGACGTTATGAGGAGTTGGCTTGGAACGAATTTGGAAAAAAAAAACTGTGAGAAAGCAGCATATATATTGAAAAAAACTGAACTTTGCATCTGTATGAAATAAAGTTTTAGCGTAAATAAAGTCAATATATATGAATGGTGACTCACTACACTCTATATTTTTTCTAAGAATATGTTTTATAAAAATATCGAGGCTGAAATCTGTGAAATTTTACGAATATTTAAGAAGACACCCCCAGGCTGAAATTTTGTAAAGAGTATATTTTTTGTGCTGAAATTTTGTATATACAACACAATTATACGTTTTTAACTAAACCATACGTATAAAATCCTTCCTTCTCTAAACAGCAAAACTAGCAAAAAGCAACAAAAACAGCACTAGCCCTATGTTCGATGCTCTGATGCCTGCAGGCTGGCTCCAAAATTACTCGTACACCATCCAGACACTAAATACCTTCGAAAACAGAAATGTCATACGCTGTAATCAGGATAAGAATATTCACGAGTGTGCGGTTCGCCCAATGGTCGGTCGCTGACCCAAGTGTAGATGCTTAATTTCGATATTCGGCCGAAGTTCGACCTCAGACAGCTATTCTCATTTGTTAAGCGTGGTTGTCACTACGACAAAAGCACAAGCACAATCACAACGGTAAGCGGAAGGACGCCCGAAACACAAGCATGAGCGCATAGGCATGCGCAGAATGGATCAGTGCCTTATCATCTGTTCCATACTTCCTCGATACGCTTGTGCTATGGGCGTCCTCACTACCGGTTATGCGAAATTATGCTTATGCTTGTGCTTATGTCGTATGTAGTGAAATCCAGGCTTTAGATAGGTACTCATTGAAAAAAAAGTACCTTTATGTAAGTGAAAGTTTGGACTCTGGCTTCCTCCAGTTAAACCCGTCCTCGACAAATGTGCCAGCTCCTTACAGACCCTCTCAGTAGTATTTAAGTTCGTTTATTGGTTGCTGAGATTTTAAACCAATTTCTAAGCTCACTTATGAATCTATGAAACAAAGCCAAGGCCCTGTTACTTTCAGTAACTGTTGTTTTCGGAAAACGCAATAACGCAGCTAGTTTCAAACTTTACATTTTCTTTCATTACCATTATTTATTAAACAAAAAAACTTTGTTCTCATTAATTTATGCCCAGAAATCCACTTGTTTTGACCAGGCATTGCTCGAATTCGCACGGCACAACGGCTGTATTTTACATCTTATCCCACTTCTGAAGACTTCCACAAAGTTGAACTCACCCATCGAAATTTTGCGATTAAATTCGCGTTTATTGTCTAAAAACATTGGGACGGACTCGGATTTACAGATGAAAACAATGTTCTAAATAGAGCGAGTCGTTTTACAGAAGTTGTTTCGTAATAAGCTATAAGAACACGAGCGGAATTTTAATAACTGTTTCCGCAGGTCTCACGCACGGCCTTTGTGCTCTAATTTCCTGTCGCACGGAAAGCATAACTTTAACCCTTTGAATACCAGACTTTCGCCCCCAAAAAACCGTTTTAAGCGGT
The DNA here is from genome assembly GCF_042242905.1 of Orbicella faveolata. Taxonomy (NCBI): domain Eukaryota; kingdom Metazoa; phylum Cnidaria; class Anthozoa; order Scleractinia; family Merulinidae; genus Orbicella; species Orbicella faveolata. The sequence continues at coordinate 2,193,125 of NW_028301578.1, read as the reverse complement.
TAGTCAGGTTTTCTAGCTGCCATGACGCTTAATAAGCCTAAGTTTTGCTAAGAAAGCTTTTTTACTAAAAGCAGAGATTTTTCGAGGATTAGGTACAAAATTGAGCAATATTTCAATTCCGGACATGCGCATAAGCCAAATTTTAACTTTTTTTTTTTTTTTTGTGCCATTAACCGTTCTCAATTTTGTTTCTTGTCCCTTTCCTTTCTGTTTTTCTCGACCCTTTTACCCGTCTACCTTTTGCGTTGCATGTTCTTTCTGGCTGCAGTGAAAAGTTGGATGTTAATTACGGGCGAAGCCTAGAAATGGACCTTGATCAATCATAGGCGTAGTGGACCATTTTACCACCGTTTTTGCACCAAAACTGATAACGTTGTTTTTCGATTTGCGACGTCGGAATGTCGTCGATATCTAAACCTGACCATTGTACGGATATGCCTAGCCTAGAACTACTATCTGCTTATCAAGAATATCTGATGACATTTAAATTGATGACGTCACAAGTGGTACAAAGAGCACGGCCATTAATTACGCATATATGCGTAATTGGGGCTCAAAGGGTTAATAATACAGCCGAAGGAACTTTAATTAATTCAAACTAGAGTAACTGCGGCTGAACTAATGATCAAACTTCTGTGAGTTCGACCAGAAGCTTTCGGATGTGCTGTCTATCCTTATAAAGGTAAAATTGTGTGTTCACCTTAACCTTGCCCGCTTTGACAAGTGATTTGGTACTCGCTCAGCGTAGCAAGGTGCTTTGTTTGAAATGCTAATCAGGTAGTGAGGTCAAGGAACATTTAAAATTTGGCGGGAAATTACTATTCCACGTGTTACGGGCACGCGTCATTTCATTAACACCTGATTATTAAGCTGTGTTTGTTACGCACAGTAAAGAAACCTTCGCAATATTGACCGGCTTGGTATTGAGCAATATTGTGGTTAACTACTTAACTGAGGAGGTCAAGCGTGAAACCCATCTTCACGCGCTTTAATGTATTGCTTCATTTGTTCTTTGAAGTTTAGTCGCCGCGGCACGCTTCAGTTTTGAAAGAATTAGCACTTTTTTTAAAGAATGTCCCTTTATGAAGTGTTGTGCGCTAAATTAAAGAAAATGAAGGCTTTATTAGTTATAAAATCTTCCTTGCCGATGCCCTCCATAAATTACGGTAAATTTGCCTGAAAACTCTACATTTCGATATTTGAATTCTTGAGATGAGGTTTTGCATATTTCATCTATGTCATGTAATATTTAAGAGACTGTAAACCGCTGTTGAAATCTACCTGAACCATTCCGTGCCTCCCTTTGTCGGTGAAGTGTTGTGCGCTAAATTAAAGAAAATCAAAGCTTAGTTTCGAATTTTCTTTGCGTATACCGCTTATAAATTCCAGTAGATATGCTTGGATACTCTCTAAAAATGTCCCATATACGATGGGGATCCTGCGTTGTACAAAGACCGGAAACTGCTGTTGAAATATGCTAGTACCACTTCGTGTTCATTCCTTTCGCCCTATGATCATAAATTACACCACCACGTTTTCATTTAAAAAAAAATGCATTTCAACTTGTCCCAAGCACAAAAGATGAAAGATTGCGGTATTTTCGAATAAAGCATTTCGCAACTTTCTAGCTAAAGCTGTTACAAGCCACACATGTGTGTGACATTAGATAATTATTTTAATTATTACAATTACAAAGAGCCACGAAGACACGTGTCGTTTGAAAAGCAATAGTCCTTTTGGCGCGCATTTTGAGTTTCGTCGAAAAAAAAAAAAAACTTCAAGAGCTCGTGGTTATACAGTTTTCCTTTCGCATGGATACATATTATTAGCTGCGTCGCACACGTGAATTGAACTCGATCTCTTGGAACCAATAACGAAAACACAAAAAAGTGGATGTAATTGGCTTTCAATCTCCTCGAATAGCATGACTGTGCAAGACCGCTCCTTGAATTGTCGCGGTAAATTTGGCGGGAAATTTAATATTCCATGCGGCCATCGCCCACCTATTCCGACACGTTTGCCTCCAAAAATTCAGCTGTTCACACATTGTGCTTCATTTTGATCAAAAGCTAGCTCGAATTAAACACGAAATAAGACTTCACTTCGCTTTCTCCTAACCTCGTTCTTGCATTTATAAGCATCCGACAATTTTCCATTTAACGACGATTTTGGCGGCCGTTCTTGCTGACGAGTTCAAATCAAATTGTTAAAAGTATTAATTCTTGTTAAAACATGTTATTGTTACCAACAGGTGTTAACGTGCTCTTTGCATTGAGCACGATTCACTCAGGTGTATTGTGAAACTTATTTCCTCCTTCATAAGGCCTCAAGAGTTCATATTGCACGCATTTGACAACAGGCGGTCGCGCCGGCAAGTAACTTGCGTGGAACAACGTAACTTATTCGCCGCCAGTCAGGAACTGCTGAGAGAAGTTATTAATATGAAGTTTACGGCGATCAACTTAGTTGACAAAAAGGTAACTAAAATAAGTTTTTTCGATGTGTTTCTGAGCCACTTCCTTCTAATAGGTAGTTTAAGTTAAACAGTTCGAAACTGATCATTGCCCTTCTCTAAAAGTTTTCAATATACCTTTTTGGTTGGAAACATGCGCATAACCAAAATTTCTGGCGTACACTTTTTCGCGTGTATGTGAAAAATTTCATCCCAGTAATATTCTATCATATTGACAATTAATTGTTTATGAGGGAATTTAGCGAGGTTTCTGAGCACTGCGCGCTGCGTCAAATGAAACCAAGTTTTAGTTTGCTCTCCCTGCAAGCTCTTCCTCGTGAGGATTTTTTACTGGCACGTCGCCGACCTAGAAACTTTACCTCAGTGTTTGGTGCGAAAATGGATTTCGAACCAAAGGGTGCTCTGGATTCATTTTATGACGTTAATGCGTCTTTTGACCGCATTCAATGAAATCAGTTCATTACAGATAGAAAGCTCAACGTCAACGCATTCAGTTTATGCAAGAAAATTTCTCGTAGGATTAATACATTATTCCTCCCACTCTAGCAAATCTGTGAGGCGAAAAACTTGAGTTGAGCATAGATTCTAAAATGCGTAACTATTTTTCAATTGTTGTTATTATGCTTTCTTTTTTTCAGGTAAATAAATCTCTACAAGATCGACTTCGTCGTGAAAGAATCAGTAAAAGTGTCGAAACTCTCAGAGAGCTGTTACTGGGGCCGTCTATTGAACATGTGAGCCTAAGTACAAATGCGATAAATATTCTTCAAGAATATATAAGTTTTGAATTTTCCATTGTAGAAAATCTTTTGGATCTTTTACATGGCAAACAGGTAACTCCCCAGAAGGGTGCCTCGGTCAGGTAGACAGGGGATCCCAGGAGTCCAGGGAAGACGGGTTGCAAATCAGTCTTCAATGCGTTTTCTTAAGAAACGTATGAGGAGTTGGCTCTCCAAGTGTAGCTTGACCTGGGCACCATATGCCTCCCTTCATGTAAACAAGCCCTGCGCGTGGGAAAATGTGAGCGGCGAAGCAGTAAAAAACGTTACGGCATCAGGAGACGCACATTTCCCGCTTATATTTCCCGCTTTTATCATCGCACGAGACTTTGCACTCGCACTTATGCATTTTCCGTCAGTCGGCATTCTTGCCCAAGTTCTCCGTCACTGAAGTTAATCTCAACATGTCTTTAATGCTTTTTATATTTATCTTCAGGCGAAGATTGGAAAAGAGGAAATTCTCAAACTTACCATACAATACATCAGAAGACAAAAAGGTAAATATAGTTTTAACGATTGGTTCTTAACGGACAACTAATCAACTATTAAGTTTATCTGTAAATGATTCAGACATTCAGTTCTGACTTGTTCATTTGCGGAACTTTCAAATACCAATCACATAGCCTTTTCCTTTCTCCCTAAAAATTCTTCTGGTTTGAAATATAGTGAAATACTTGGGTCTAACAGGCATAGCCCTCGTGCATAGAGAGCATGCGCGCTTCAAGTTAATCGCCCATGAATTTTTAACCTCCAAATCTGTACTGTCATTTACATTGAATAGATCAGATCAGTGTTTCCTTTCTCGCCGCGTTCAAATGGAACCATAAGTTTAATAAGGCTAACGCTACGTAACTATAGTTAAGTTCAGTGTCGCGGAATGCTATGTCACGGTTTGCTCATATAGAGAAGTTTAGCCTACATTTTTTAAGTTCGTCGTTTGTAATCCCTGTTAATCTTCTCCATCCTTGATTATCCTTGTTCCTTTATGGTTCATTAGTAACTCGTAAGGGCTCTCTTATCGTAGCAAACTACTATTTTCAGGTCTCTTTCAATTTAAGGGAAAATAACTCAAAATACCGTGACTGAGCTCCTTTAAAGATTTTTTTATTATCACGGTTCTGATTTGTGCAGCAATTTCGAGGCAATTCAAGCAGTCTTGCCAGCTAGCTGCACGTGGTTTTTATGGCCGCGGCCCTACTTTCTGGAGATCATTGGCATATATGATCTTACATTTGACGCAATTCTCTTTCAGAACTTAAAACAGCTAATGTGGAAGAGCGTAACTCGATAGAAACGTGCAACAGAGAGGCGGATGCCAAGACAAGGGAAAACGATTTGAACAAACTGCAAGGTTTTTCGATCAAAGAACAACTTCAAGTAACAGGAGAAGAAAATGCAAAGACATTGAAATACGATGAGGACCACGTCTCTAATAAGCTATACCCAAGTCAATCAGAGAATTATCCAGCCCGTAGATTCGCCGAATTGCGAAATACGATACACAACCAAAGAAATAGCACTCTGAAGAGATCGCCTTTCCGTGAAATTAATTGTAACGACAATAAACAACCAATATGGCGGCCATGGTGAGAAGACATGAGCCTCAATTAACTTGAATATTATTGTTATAAATCGTAAATGATATATCTTGGTCCTGTCTGTTGTATTATACACTACACGAAGTTCATTATTAAAAGGAGATTTATAAATGGTTGTATCATCCAGTTTGTAATAAACTGACAGTCAAGATTCAAAGTTGAAGCTCTCGACAAGCCTAAGAAGTTGATTTTTGTCCAAACTCTCTCAGCTACTGCTCAGTAAAAAAGCAGAGAAGCTCAGTGGTAACGAGAGTGCAGTTATTGACTTCAGGCTTATCCGACTAATATCCTTGATATGAACGGCACGGAAAAAAGGTTTTTTTCCCTCCTCTCAAAAGAACTTCTGTTCAGGTGCGCGGGTTTTTCAGCAAGCCTTTTTGCTAACTTTCTGCGCCAAGTAGGAAAAATTTTGGTGTTCTACGCACAACCGAAACCAGTGATGTTTAAGTAGGAGAAAAAGACTGATTGAATGTGCATGTGGAACTGGTCGACAAAAATGGCTACTCTTTTCTCAAACACTTGCCTTTGCTGTGTTTCGCCGAATGTATTTAAGTCGTGGAATACTTTCAAGGGCGGATAGCCAGATTTAGGTGACCAAAATTTTCGCGATCGGTTAATCATTACAACTTAATTCGGCAAAAAGGATACAGTAATCATAAGAGTAATCATACCCGGATAATCATACCCAGCAGAATTAGGGATCGCACTGTTTTTGTAAGAACAGATTGTATTTTTTTTTCCTTAGCAAAAGCTATAAGCTTGCCCTCCCAATTAATTCCACGCAAATCTCTTAGTCGTTAATCTTTTCTTTATTTATAAACTGCCTGGCAGTAATTTGCATATAAATTTACAGATAATCTCATTCACTCTCTGTCATCCATAAGATGTACTCACAAAAGCTATATACAATTATTGTTTACGGCGGCAAAGCAAAGCAAATAAAAACCACATTCAATGCGTTATTCGTGGCGGAAATCTTGCCGTGTAATTACGTTTTTGTCGCTTGTTTATTGCTTATTTTTTTAGCATTTGACATTCAACTCAGCGTTCATTGTTCACCAAGGACGCCATAGAGCTGTTTTTGTTGTCGCGCTCGGAGAACTCGCTGGCGAGAAGCTTATTCTCTGTGCTTGAGTCGCAGACGGACTGACCGGGGATGGAATTCTTGACATTTCAGTTTGAACTGGGCTTGTTAAAGGGATGAAAACCGCAGATTTGCTTGTCGGTGATGGCGGCGGTGAAGGATATGGGATCCAGACGGCGTTTGGTGCGATGGCGGGAAAACTTGGAGTCATGGCGGGAATCCCTGGCGCGTGGCTCGTGGCGACACGGCTTGTGGCGTTACCGTGGCAACATGAAGCCAAGTGTGATAAGAGTTTTTCCCTGAGCTGGTCGCTTCCGTCGCTTGTCATGATATTTCTGTTGACTTCGTTTACACACTGATTGAAGCCAGCTCTGTAGTCAGCAAGCGACTTAGGATCTGAAAGTATATGAAACGTTTTGTTAGAATCTCCGCTTAGTTTTATCTAAGTTTACGTTTAATCTAAAAGCCGTTTTGACTCGATAAATTATACACTTCGAAAGTGCGAGACGTTTTAGAAGAAAAGAAACTAATATTAATGCTTGTTATATCGGACCTACAGAAGACCACATTAAAGCTAAAAGTGTCAAAATTTTCTTCCCCGGTGGTCCACTATCGAGTGGACGTGTAATACAAATACTGCTTGGTCTCGTTGCACTTTTCCGGGTTTCATAACTCTTCAAACTTCATTTAAGCCCCAATTAACATTTCGGTCTACTAAGACTTACTTATTTACGTTTTATAAAGGTATTTTACGAAGTCTTACCGTCAGTACGGCTGTCTTTTTGCTGCATTGCTTTAAGGAAGGTTACAGTCATTTCAAGAACATCAGCTTTCTCCATCTTGGAATAACGAGAAGCCTGTAAATAAAAGATAAATGATATATTCTTATGAGCATCTCTCGTAAAACCTTGCTTGGATAAATTTAAGCTCAGTGCAAAACGACAGAATTTGGATATTGTCAAAGAGTATAAATTTTTATTAAACTCTGTTGAGATTTTGCACATTAATTATTTTAACCAGACTCGGCGATCTACTTGTTTTGATTTTGAAACGCTGGTTATAAAATCATCAAACTTACATCTTTATGTAGAAGATCCAGCACCAAGCTCTTCATTTCGTTTAAGCTGTCGTTGATCCGTGCTCTGCGCATTTTTTCCATCAAGGGTTTCTTCGCCTGAAAGAAGGAATAGCAAGTTATTACATGTCGCAATAGTTTATAAAATATGCGCGATCAAGTCTTGAAAAATGACACATCAGCAAATTAAAAACTGATGAATTGGAAATTTACCTTTCTTCTCTCGGATAGAATCTTGCTAACGTAAACCGCACTGTCGACGCATTCAACGGCCATGTTTTTAAACGTTCAAGAATGTGTTTTTCTAAGGAACTTTGTCGGAGATGTTGACTCGGCGAGTATTTGTCGCAAACTGTCCGACATGCATGATGCGATCCATTTATATTCATCAATCGTGGGAAAATATCGGGGTCGTGTGCCGACATTAAATGAGTCTTATTTACAAACACCTGTCTTCTGACAATCGGCTTGGTGCCCGAACAATGCTGGCTTCATACACAAAGCCACAACCGTGGGAACAGTCGCCTCTGATTGGCTAAGCGCTTAGAGTCGCACGATAACCGTCGTTTGCATTGTTTCCCGCCTTCAGCGGCGCGTGAAGAGCGTGAGACCAGGCGAATGTGATTGGCCGAGACGCGCGTGATTCACTTCATATAATTATGCTGTGCTACTTGTACATTCAAACTTCTAAAACAAAAGCAAAATGACAATCCGGAGCTCTTGAAATCAGGCATCGAGGCCATTTGAGCACGTGCCGTAATTGACTCGACACTCGCATGGCTTTTATCGTACCAGCTCCTTTTTCTCCAACACAGCTTTTAGTTTTAAAGGCCTCTAATAAGTTTTATATTGACTGTTTCAGAAAGTTTAAGCCGTTCTCTTACAATCCACGTGCTGTATAAAACATAACAGGTATTGTTTTCATTGTTTGTCCCGTTCTTTATCAGTTTATCTTTCTTTGCACTTAAATCGCGCTTTGTAAGCACCATTTCAATAACAAAAGAAGGTGAAAATTTCCCACGGTAGAACGAGTCGCCAACTAAATGTGAAATAAACGACATTCCCTTGGTTGAGCACGCATTCAACACCGTGCCAGGTGGACGTCTGTTTGCTTTTCCTGTAATAAGGACATTGAGACAGATTTCTGTTTGACACTCGCGAACAAATGTCTAAGTTGTTGAACAAATCCAACCCCTTCTGTAATTATGACAGAAACAAAACCTTGGCTATTTGGCAAACGTAGTTTAAACTAAGTACATCTAGTTTCTGAGCTCTTAGCATAAACTATTGAATGGAAAAAGTAAGAAATTAATTTGTCTAGCCATTTAGCTCTGAATTAAGTGTTAAAACCAACCAGTCATTTCCGAAAACGACTCACGATGCAATTAAAAAAAAACAAAACAAAAAAAAAAAAAACACAAAACTCGATATTTTCTTTACAAGGAGAATAATCCTTTCTCCACTGAAACTCTGACATATCAGTAATCTTTCCACAAATTTATTATCGGTTTAAAATAAATCAAACTTCATGATGCTAAATGAGTCAGCTCATGTAAAACTACTGGGGATGTAAAATCTTCTATGAGGTGCTTAAGTAATCGATAAAACTTTCTCTTGTATCAAGAAAAATCTTGATTTGCTTTTAACGTGTAGAACCACGATTTGTAAACTGTAACGACTATGAAGAAATTATCTCCATATATCAACATAATTTACAAAAGCAGAGTTCTGCTCTCAATTTGTTGAACCATTGTTCAGCTAAACAGCGGAACATTGTGTTGACATGTTGACATGTAGAGTGTTCAGGTCTACCGCTTGCACACAGAAAAAGTAACGTGAAACAACTTAAGAGACGTTTTCTGAAACAGGAATGCAAAGAGAAGCAGAAGAACTAAGGGATTTATCTCAATTTGGTAGCAAGCTTGCGGCATGTAAATTTGCCATACAAACGTCGAAAATTCGAGTACTAAATATACGATACCTTGTACAAGAAAATAAAACTAGTTCAGCGTCAAAACTAATCGATTGGGAGAAAACCATTTTCCATAAAACATGATCTAATGTTTCGTCTCCCCTCCTTTAATTTGTCAGGCGCCTTTTCGGTTTGCTGGAGTAGCGGACATTAAAAGAAGGGAAACTGCACTGTACAGTAAAATAAATTCGACACCCCCTCTTAAGTTAGGCAGGAAAATGATGATGACTCAGCGATATTATGTTGCTAGAAGACAGATTGGCGTGTATCGAGCTTTAGTCAAATAAGCAATGTTGTTTGCTCATGGAGGGTTCGCTGCCGTTAAACTCCGAGTTGTCATGTTTACCCCGGGAGTTTCTCATCCAACAACTGTCATACAGTCAGGAATTGAACCATCAGTCTGTCAGTTCTGTAAATTTTATAGCCGAATTTGCTTATATTAGAAAAGCGATTATAATTTGAGGCAAACATCAACAAATTTAATTACACTTTATGACTACACTGGAGCTCTAGGTAGTCCTAAATAGAAACTTTTGTCCTCTACGTAATGATGTAAGTTTTAAAATAATTTGTAGTCATATTTGGAGACTTCTCTGATCTATTTCATGTGACAGTGGAACTTCAGTCTAAATCGGCAGTTTTCTGTGTAGAATTGCAAACAGGCTACCACTAGGTTGGTAATTGTTCTACAAGTTTTGAAATATTTATATACTCGCGTTCAAAAATGTAGCATTACTCTTTACAAAATAAATGTAGATGTAAAATCGTATTGTTTGTTAATTTACACTTGTAATATTTTACAATACAACCGCACGCTTTTCGTATTTGACGAACTCATTGCGGACTGAAGTACATAGAAATAGATTCTTTTCTTTTATAACTGTTCCACCACTTCTTTTCTCGTAATTTTCCTAGCAAGACAAGCTGTTAGTGATAGTGAATAAAAACAGCTAGCATTCCTCACTTTCTTCTCGATAATTGATTATTTGCAAATGCACGAGTACTATTGCACCAAGGAATTATCCATTTTGTTCGTTCTTGAAAATTGGATACTTGAATCACATCTGGCACATGTGGAGATAATTCTCCCCTATTGCATTGTTCCAGTCACTCCCTGAATTGTTTTTCTTCTCAATGCTTTTTATTATTTTTGTTTGTTCTTGTTCTGTGTCAAATAATTAAAGCTTACGTGTTTTGTAGTCATGACGAGGAAATGTCGGATGTAGAAAAGGGAAATTGATACGTGGTGTTCTCGACTGGACTCTCCGCAGTTTCCGTAAACAAAAGGTTTTATTATCGAGGATAAACGTGAGGTTCATAAGCAGGTCGAATAATGGATTAATTCTCTTTCATCGGCAGTAGCTTCCCTTTAAAAACCTTTAATACTGTTCAAACCGATCAGGGCCTTAACCAGAAAAAAAAAAAAATATGAACGAGGAAATGTCGGTGAAAAACGTATGACTGTCGTAGATCGTGGTAACCGTTCCATGGTGAAATTCTCTTCTCGGGTATTTAAGGGTGTTTATGATGAATAACAGCAACAAAACGAAAAATATGACTGAGGAAAGTAACTCGGTTTGGCTGTTACTAACTACGGCCTTGACAATGTGCATTTGACACAGATTGATGATACTAAGTACATTTGCATCCCAAAAATTAACGCACTCCTAAATCTTCCCCAGTATTCCCCAAATTAATACGGCATCCTTATTCTTGGTGGATTTTCATGCCTGTGATGTTAAGGCTAGACTATCAAAATTAATACTTTGAAGCTGGTTACCTTGTTTCAATAGAAGGCAGTCAAAACCGAAATCAATGACCCATACTGATGATCTTGTCGTAGAAAGTTTCATTTCATTTCATTTGTTTCCATGTATGTATTGAGGTGGAGTTTAATTGTATGAGTTCGATATTGTGATAACTCATGAGTAGCCTTCAACCATGTTAAACAGGATTACTTGATTTGAGTTGCGTTGAAGCATTAACAGGAAGACAATCTTTCTGTTTTGAATGTTGCCTTTATTCGATACAGTATAACATTTTGTTTGCACGAATGAATACAAACAAGGTTTGACTGTTCAGACTTGGCGGCAGACACCGCGCTTTAGGGGGATTTCCTTGTTCAATTAGGAAAAGGACTTAATAGTACTTAGTTCAACGGAAATGAATTCTAATTCAGTTATGGGACCACCCTTCTCAGACAAGATAACGGGAAACACATTCTCAAATTGGACACGCAACTTGTGATAATCCCTACAGACCTGCGAACCGATGAATGATCAGGATACCACAAACCATTTGTGACGGAAGGGACTATTAAGATGCATCATTTTAGTTGCAATAAGCCTCGATGGCAAATTCTTTTCGTGTAAAATTAGAAGGGATCTTCGAAGTTTGCTTTCGGAAATTTAGTAGCAGCTATCTCCAAAACCTCAAGCGGCTTGGATGCTGAATCAAAGCTGGAATAGAAAGTGTGATCCGTCTGTGGTCCGTGTCATGCAAGGGTACTTTCTCACAACCAGCAAAATATCAGTTTTTATGCGTCTAATTTTCGATGGAAAATCCATGAACAGCAGTCCCAAGGGGTTATTCATCTCCATTCCTATTGTAATCTAACGAAAGACTACCGGAGATATACAGAAGATCTCCAGTTTAAAGGAGAACTCGAACTCGTTAATATTGCCATGTAGTGTGGGAAAAGAAATCCCTGGAACTAACATATTTGTGTGCGGCCCACTGTAGGTATTGTTTTCAGGTTAGTCTTTCTTTTCACGTTTACTGCAGTTATTATAAACAAGTAAAGAAATGAAGCCTATGCAGTCTTCACCGACAAGTATGAATGGCACCCTTTAAAATTAAACTCCGTTTGAAAAACAAACAAAATGAAAACAAACTGATCAAACAACCGAGACTTAAGCCTAAACTAAAGTCTTTGGCGACATTAGGCGATTTAAGCAAAATTTGCCGACTTAAGGGGACTTAAGTCAATTTAAGGCAACGATAACCTTTTTTAAGCAGCTTAAGGCAGCTAAAACTAAAATTGGAAAGGAACTTTTATTGAAATTGCCTGGGTTTTTGCGTAGTGTCCCGTGTACAAAGGCCGGGCAACAATCGCCCGATTGCCTGAACGTAACTGAAAAAATAACCGTCCCGTATCTACCTTTAGGTTATATATTTGCCGTAATGTTATGTTTTACTGTTATTTATTTTATTATGTGCGTTTTGCCTTTCCAAGTTGCTCTGTATACCTTCGGAACTGATCATGAATAAATCCGATAATTTAGTTGATTTCTGAACCACGGCAAGGGCTGATGCTTAGCTTCCATGTTTGTACTTATTATTGCTTTACTTATTGTACCAGGCCAGTCAGAGTTAAACAAATCATCGAGACTGCATTGGTAAACAAAAGAAAGTGATCTTCTAACTGACCGCCGAATCAGACCTCAACTGAACTATTTAGGTCAGAGAAGTTTACTCCTCCTTGAAAACTGAAAAATGCTACAGGTAGTTTCCTCACATCAGGACACACACAAAGAAGTGATATAATACAAAAAAAATGATATGATTTATGCCGAACGAAGTTCCAGCGGGACAAGCTCTTTCCCTGTTAAGTGCTGAGCAATCTTTCTCTTAGTACACTTTTAGTACAGCATTTTTTAGACCAAATCATTTCTTACAGACTAAATTTTACAGACTAAATCAAGTCAGTGAATTCAAATGGTTCTAACTTGTAAGTCTGATCACTTACAGTGAAATCCCGATTTTTTTTAATCTTCAAGGGAAACGAACATTGGTTTGAAAAATCGGATAGTTCGAGAAATCCAGGGTAAAATTACAGTGTTCGACTGAGGGGAGCAATTTAAGGACTTTTGGTTCGAGTTAACGGGAAGTTCGAAACATCGAGGGTTCGAACTCGGCTGTAAAGCACTACATGAATTCCACGAGATACAGTACAGTTATATACTGATCGTACTGTACAAGGTCTTTCAGTCCAGTTCTCAGTGAACGTCAAGCTCTGCCGTACTCTAATGTCACTGTAATGTGGTACTGCTAATACAGCTGTAGTCAGTTATCACGCTACATACGAGGTAATCCGTACTGTTTGACCTTTTGAATGAAAGCTGCTGAGCAAGAGTACTGTCTAATTTGAAGAGCTATTCGTTTTCTCATAATCAAGTTACAATCTCTCGCGGCGAAAACATGCCTTGCTACGTTTGAGTTTGGTCGCAGTTTTGTGGACTGGATTCGCATGCAGAAATAGGCTACAAATTTAATGTAAAATAAGAACAGGATATTAACTGCTGCAACTATTGTAGCTTTATGAAGGTTTGTTGCTAGGCATTTAGAACTCGGTTTATCATCAAGCATATTAAAGAACTTAAGTGTACGTGCGACTCAAAAGCTTACAAGAATAGAGACTAAAACAGCAAAGATATAGAAGCTGGCCCAGCTGCATGCTCGGTGAAACAGATACGAGATCTTATCAGGACTTTTGAGACTAAACCACGAAATATGAATAACTTCTTTGAAAGGTTTTGCAAGTGTTGTAATATCTTTCTTTATTCGATATTGTTCAATTAGAATGCGCAGATGTCTGAAAGAGGGTGGAATTTGATAAGGGCTGCGGAAGCAGTGTCAATACACTATTGATTCGCACAAATTGTTCAATGCAATACCTGCAGAACGTATGTCCACCGAGTGAATATACGCCAATATAAGAAAATACTGACCTGCAAGGTAATGTTCTAAATTGTGGGCGATAATTGTGAAAACAAATTGTAATAAATAAATTTATTCCCTTATTCGCTCAAATTGAAACTTGTAACAAAGAGATTTAAATATTACTTGTTGACTTAAACAATTGGTTTCACTTAGGTCGTGGTGTTTTAATAAACGCTTCAAGAACCTTCTCCCTCGGCTTACTTATGGGACAGTGTAACTGATCTTGCAGTCGCCAATTTTTTTTTTTATCACTTAACGAATTTTTACTCAGTGAATTCACATAACGATGTCCACCACCGAAGGAAAAATGGCGTCTTAGCCTAAACACGAAGACGTTATTCTCTACTCAATACTGAGTCAGTCTCAATATCCTCTTTTCAAACTTCAATTTAATTTTGGCTTATCAAAGCTTCTTTGCCATTTTGCTATTAACTTTTCGAGGCTTACACTGTTTAAAAGTAAATTTTTACATAGCAGAAATGATTTCTTATATATGAACTAGGCGAGACTTGATCCACCAATCAATTTTGTTTTCCAGTATATCATTTTGCTAAGCTCAGTTTTCAGTCGACAGTAATACTTCTTTGGTGAATACTCTAACTACATGTAAATCCGGTTTTTAAAACTTCATTTTCCAACCGCGAAATGCAGACATAATTGCTGTCACTTATCGTCTCAGTTCTGCAACTGATTCGGTAGAACTTTTACACCAGCTTTTGTTCCATTTCTGGTTTTGATATACTGTCCCTTTTGTTTTGCTTTACTGCTAGCTATCGGTCAAATATTCATGAAGGAATAATTCTGTGTACCGGGTTATGATCTCTGACAAAGTGCCCATATGTTCCTTCTGTGAATTTACCAAGGCAACTGAACAAAACAACAGAACAGAACAGGTTCTCAATAAAGCTAGGTGCTGTATTGAAAGATACTTCAGTAGGTCGCCTAGCTGCTGCCTTGTGCAGACATCATGATCAAGGACAATACTCACAACCAATTGGACAAGGTGGCTTTGAACAATAATACAAAGCCGGCACCGGTTGAGGACTGCTACTTCAGCCACAGTGCCGAACAAATGGCAGCTCATAATCGAAATATAATGTTAAAAAGGAAGAAGAATATTTTTACACAACAGAACAAAGTGCTAAGGTCAATGTTGCTGTCAAACGTCTTTAGTGGAACTACCAGCTCAACACAAATGGAAGATCAATTATTATTTTTTGTTAGTCGATTTGATTTGTACGCAACAAAAAATACATTTTGTGACAGTCTTGTTAGGTTACTATCCAGCGCAAATGGCAGCCGATCACTAAACAATGTTCAAGCAAGCTGTCTTTCCTGAGGCATTTAATTTCTAAGAAACACTAAGCAGTAGCGATGGAATTGTGTAAGAATAACTGTATTATTTTAGTTTTTAACTTCGAAGCGTAACTCGCTCAAACTGCTCCACTAAAAGAAAATGTTTTTAAATTTTATTAAGTTTTTGAATTGTGATCAGCAGCGAATCTTGCAGTTTTTAAAGATATTTCAATATCATTTTAGATGCCTTTTTAAATTTTAAGTTGTACACGGCCCCTCAAGCTTTTAGCTTTAAATTTTTATCATATAAAAATAAAGTTTATATCATATTGTTTATATTTTATAACTATAAAAGAGGTCGCCAGCTTTGTATGGGTTTCCGCTTTCCTTGTTGTTGGAATGAGTTTCGAAATATTAATAACCCAATCATTTGCTGAACAGCCTATATCGATCATCGTTTTATCATACTGTGTAAAGTTCTGAGCAATGAAAGACTCTCGCGTTACATATTGTGGGATTTAGTAGCCTACCGAATCGGTTCTTTCGGATGGGCTCAACTATTTAGGGTTCTCTTTCTTCAGGTATATAAAACGTTTTCCTGATGGGAGTCCATCTATCTTTGAATACTAATGATAAAGATGATTTTAGAAAAAAATTCACGAAAACGTTCGAACTTTGTTTTACACAATATACTACAATAGATATTAAAGGATGAAAACTCACTTTTGAAAAGAAACGATTTTTTTACTCGATATCAGCACAGAATTATTAGAACATGAAATCCGCGCGTAAATACGTGCACAACTTGATGTATTTTTGTGTTGTTTTCATTGTTTATCTATAAGGGAAGTCAAGTTACGTTCAACTCGAGGTCGCTTACTTTTAGAGTGTGCCTTCTCTTCGGGATTTGCTACAATGGCTTCAGTGCAATATTGTTACTACTTTCCACCAGGGATTATTAGTTTCTGAACTTCACGGCATTCATTCATCAGTATCCTGATCAACAGTTTAGTTATCGGTGTTATAAGTAAAACTGTTTGAACAGTGAAGGAACTGAAAGCTAGGAAAAGAGGGTTGGAATAATTGCGGTTTGTTATTCCTGGCAATCTGTAAGGTATCTAAAAGTATTCTTGCAAAATATTCTGGCCAAATTACTTGTTTTTCTTTTAAAAAAAAGAAGCTACTCAAATCGTCAATAAATCAAATGACTTTATCTATTTTTCATAATCATGTATACACCCTAATTTTTTCACATATCTTTTCAGATAATTGTATTGTAGCATAAGTTAATTGGGCTGTAGTAGATAGCAGGTCCACAGGAACTTTCAGCTGCCATTTCTGTAACATCCTACTTATTAAATAAAGCATGTACGTATGTACGAGATCTTTCGTGAGTTTATTCTCATATTAGCGCCAACACTTGGCCATCTTATATATTAATTGGCTGGTTCTACTGAAATAGCACATATTAAGAAACACAAAATTCCAGCCTGCAGGAGTTGAGAATAAATAAGATTCCCGATTGTAATAGAGGCTCAAACACATCTACTCTGTAGGTATTCTGTGGTAATCCGGTCAGAGTTCGTTCTTATATCGGTTGAGCTGATACTCTAAGTTTAACTAATTACGGCTTAGTTGTTGACTATTTATGGAGTATGCTAAATCCAGGCAGAAAACGACATACAACAACTGACTTGTTATAGTTCTAGAAAATTCTTCGACTTACAGCACTTAATTCCATCACATATTCATTTGTATTTATGCCACCGAGTTAATTGTGCTAATTAGAAAAATAGTTCTGCCAACCGGGAACTCCCTTAAGTAGGCACAATCCGAATTTCCTGGGGTCGATAAGGGAGATTCACATCGGAGAACAATTATGACTGGTTAACAAAAATCAATCTGGTCTGGTATGCCATTTAAGTTGCTAGAAAGCTGTGTTATCCCTGATAGTGCTGAGTTCAACATTTAAGGCTCAACTGATGCTTTCCACAAAGTGACCTTGCATGTTAGTGAACAATGTCGAACTTGTTCCCAAGGGTATCTTTAACCACCATAATTTGAGAATACATATCCAAAAAAGGAGAGATCAGGCTGAAATCTGTACTTCTGCCAAGCTTTCGAAAGCAGAAGTACGGAATACGTCGAATATCGAAGATGAAATAGTAGCTTTTAAAGCGATAAACCACAGGCTGTGGATTATCCATCGATGATAACGGCTTAGCTTAACCGGCAATTAACCGTGGCTCATTCTATTCAAAGTTTACTTCACAACACTCCTCGTGCATGCATTCAACCTTGTGTGATGAGTACTTAAAAATTGTACTCAAACTTACGGGACCTGCTCTTTTCGTTTATGTAACTAGTTTTCATGTCGCCAGCCCGCTTGTTCGTTTGAGTGACAAATGTGACCCGGAGGGCATGTGTACAAACACCACTGAACGGATAATTAGCTAGGCTAACAACAAAACTTTGAATGGAAACTAATAGTGTTTTTGGTATTCTTATGCCTCGCCATTTAAAGTCCAATTAGTGAATTCAAAAGCGCAGGGAAACTATACACGCTCCATCACGTACGTCTTTTTGTATAGCATGCAGCTAGTGAGGGCTAAGTTTTCTCGACGCGGTTCAGTTCTAAGTTCGCATATTGACGCTAGGTCGGGTTTAGCCGGCGAAGTGGTGGATGAACTTGAAAATGGCTTCAAGTCTTTACCGAAAAAGGTGACACTCTCGGCTATCGTTTGAAAAGATTAAGAATCAACGAGGAGCAAAAACTGTAAATCGCGTTATGTATTAGTGTACGTAAAATAAAGTTAATCTGAACGTAGTTGGTCTGAAGTTTAACGATGATAACTTGGTCTCACTAATCCTCTGCGCTAGTCTTTGACGTTTTTCTGGCGCACAGTCTCGTGAGCTAGCACCATAGTTTGTAGAGGGAACCCTCTACTAACTTTGCTAGCACTCAGAGACTAATGCCTTTAGCCATAGTTACTACTGAATATGCTTTAGCCGACCGTTCATTGGCACCGGAATGCAGCGGAAGAAACAAACAAATTTGATGTGAAGGTTGATGTCTCATGCATTGGCTTGAAAAATGTTCCGAACATATAGTTCTTGAGATTGAAGAAAAAAAAAAATTCATATAAACTTTTAATTATAGTTGCTGCGGTGTTTTAATTTCTACAGCCACATCAGTCAAAACAAACTGACATAGGAGTGATCTAACTGACAGGTAATACAATCGCACGAGTTGTCGCGAGACAAAACGAGAGAAAAATACAATTTCCCGCGGCCATAAACATTCTCCGACAGGTTTTTATTGCCCTTCCTTCCCCTCCTTTATTTTGGCTTTCTAGTAGCTCCGTGTCTGATACGTAAGAGCCGTTCCCGCTGCAAGATCAGCCTCACGGGCGAGTAATCACTTTTTGCTACTTACTTGCGAGAGTTTTGGTACACGCGCTTTGTCATCTAGGCGGGACAAACTTTCTTAGCTTATAATGCGCATACAAGCCGATAACTGGACAGATGCTTTGAAGAAGAAGAAGAAGAAGAAGAAGAAGAAGAAGAAGAAGAAGAAGAAGAAGAAGAAGAAGAAGAGGAAGAAGAGGAAGAAGAAGAAGAGGAAGAAAAAAAAACAACAACAACAGTAAATAATTTGGACTTTACAACTTCCATGACGCATCGTGGAATCATCTTAGGCATTTCCTTTTCTTTTGGACTGTTTTCAATAGTACTCACAGACAGATTGTTTTCAACAGTAAAAAAAAAAATTGAAGAAAGGAAAACATGTCGTCAAACGACGCGTAATTATCTCATTTGTTGTACCACCAGCGTCGAAGGCATCCTTGGAACTCATTTCACTTTCTCTAGTTTGAGATAAAATGCAAACACAGACGCATAGAAGCGAGCTTACCGTGGGAAAATAAAACGAGCCTTTGTTATTCAAATAATGTGTGTACCCCCGTGTGAAGCGCGTAACAAAAGACTGTCACTAGAATCACTACCAGAAAAGCAAATGCCCTTTTATAAACACACGTGGAGAGAGATGCGTCTAAGCGGACACAACTTCCGTGAGAAAATATCTGGTAATCAGCGCAACAAAGCACATAAAATAAAACTGCAGTGGAAAAGCGCGCTAAGAAGTGGAGTCTACTTCGCTGTGCACGCGTGGTCGGGGCGGATAAATTGCTTAATTTGCTTCGCGGCACTCGCGATGTTTTGCCGCTAATTAAACGAGCTGGAAGTTTGAAAACAACCAGCCAATCACACGAGCTTTCTCACACTCGTCACGCGCGGGTAGCTCCTTAGAGGTTTTGTTGCAGGCGGCCGGCATGTGCCTATTCAGTGCCGACCAATCAGATTCGGACGTTCCCACGGTAGATGTTATTGTTAAGTTAATATGATAGTCCTTAACTATTAAGGTTATTGTTTAACGTTATGTTTCCACTAAAGTGTTTACAAATATTTAACAATGAAGTCACTGCGAAAGCATTTTCTGCAAGGAGGAGTTGGTTTTGTTGACGTTAAATAGTGAACGTAGTTTAAAGACGCAAACTATTCGTCGCGGACGTCGCCAGTCTTGAACTCGCTCGTTTCACTCAGTTTGAATTGAGAATTATGGCGTATCAAGATCACAATAGCACGGATTTTGTCAGCAAAGTTCGAGTCGAACGCAGAAAGGTAAAAATTTTTTATCTTTTCATATATTTTTACAAGAAATGTTGAAATGTTAGTATGCTTATTCACAAGTCGAACCATTTTCGCTGAGCATGCTTGAATGTCTCAGAAGTGAGACACAAACAACTGTGCGATTCTGAATCATAAAATTATTTTTTTTTTTTACTTTTATAAATGGCATCAACAAATTCCGTCTAATGTTTCAGACCTTGCTCCTGCTTCATATAAATAGTTTCGTTACATAATGAAGTCCTGCCTCAGCAAAATTCACTACCAAACTTCAGTTGTTATTGTGAAAGTTATAAAACAAATGCTGAAGAAACCACCCGATCAGCATTTTTCCATATGCAGGTTGAAACACGCTCTTATACATTTTTTTAACAAGCTGCTGTTCGTCTTAAAAGATCTTTGCTTTGTAAATAATTTTTAACACACGATGAACTATTTAAAAATAATCTCTTCTCGATTTTTTTCAATTTCCAGGCTCAAAAACCAAGGATAGAGAAATTAAGGCGCGACAGAATTAATGGAAGCTTGGATGAAATCAAGCATTTGGTACTGGAGGCTCTGAATAAAGATGTAAGTACTCAAATAATGTCGGTGTAATTCTGGCAGATTGGATTTAAAGAAGAGAGATTAAACAATGTATACTTTAAATATTAAATGTGTTTTAAATGTAATCTGTATAGTAACCAGCATAGTAAAGTTTGGTTTTAATTACTTTATCTGTAGAGAAAATAGCCCTCTGCAGTGGCATTTCTAAACCGTTTTCGTGGAAACCGATCTCTCTATAGCAATGAGATGCGTTCTTCTTTCTTTAGTAAGAAATCAATACTTAAGTAAGATTTTACTCCGCTATTATTTAGATTTCAAGTTATTCAAAAATGGAAAAAGCTGACATTCTAGAGATGACAGTGCAGTTTTTGAAAGGAACACACGCAAGAAAAACAATGCAAGCAGGTTAGTAAAGTTTAAGTTTCGTCATCAAACATAGATTTGGTCAACAGAAACTTCATTAATTTTTTCAACAGTGAGATACATTGGTCACGCCGGGCGATCGCTTACCAGTTAAAAGAGAACAAAAAACGGAAACATTCGCATCAGAGACAAAAAATTGTCACAGCTGGAAAGCGAATATTTATTTAATGACGTTAGTAAAAATGTGACAAAATTGGAACGAGTTACGTTAATAAACGTCACTATCTCAGACAGGATGTTTGTTTTCAGAGATGTTGTTGTTTGTAAGCCAGACAGTCACTTATCCTACCCAACCACGAAAGTTTGTGTTGTCCGTTTATGTAAAATCCAAACTCCATATGAGATCTGATATATGCCTTGAGTGGTTGTTTTAACAACTTGAATGGTTGTTTTAAGTCAAAACCTCTCTGCTTTAAAACTTGTTTTATTTTTAAATGCTGAACACGAATTCCATCTGCTACAGCTCAGGTGAAAGACATTTTAAGATATAAGATTAAATCATCACAACAACAAATCACAAAAAGGGAATTTATCTGTTATATTATTTTAATAAAAAATTGTTCCTAAATGTATAGAAGCCAACAGCAAAAATTTGTGATAAGCGTTGCCTGGGCTTAGTACTAAAATATTTTGAATAATTTATATTTGAAACTAAAGCAATCAGTATCATTTTCTAGGGATAAGATCGAGAGTTGAACACACGACAGAGCACAAAGATTCTTCCACTCAAGAAAGGCATTTGCCTGCAGCTCCACAAATGCCTTGCCTGTCACAAGATGCACTTCTCATGGGCATGACCGCTGATATGAAACCCATTCCACTACTGTCACATGCCATGTCACCTTTCGTCTCGGGCCCCATGGTTGCCATGACACCCCAACCAACCATTGTATGGCTTCCTTACCCTTCACCGCCTCCGTCACCCTCGGAGAAAACAAATGAAGTTGCTGACTCGACAATTCAACAGGACACGGCCACACAAACCGGAAATGAAAACGGCATTTTTTCAAAAACTTGCTTAAGTCCGCCAGTGACGTCACCTAGCAACGCAATGTTACCAGTTTGGAGGCCGTGGTGACCAGCTTGAGGAAAAGAACAATTGTAATAATTATTCCCGAGAAATGTTTAGCAAGATATAGGGTATTTTATGAATGAAACCCTTAAAGTTCAAAGAGCGGGAATCAAACTTTTCAATTCAATACATTCAGTGAACGTAAATTTCTCATCACTAGTGCAATAAATTGTTATTTTATTCACATTGTTGTGTTTAACTTTGTATAGCAACATTCTTTAACCCTTCACATTTCTTTCCTTTTTGGACTGATTTCTTATGCTACAACTGTTTAATAATTCAGAGAATATATTTAGGGATAAATCAAGAAAATATCCAATTCTTGTTGATAATCTTTGTTCGTGACCCATGGGCTCAATAATCTATTGATATTGGAGAAATAAGAATTTGATCACTCTGGAACCAATTACTGAGAATTGGCCTAAATTCTAATCTTCAGCCGAGAAATAAAGCTAATTGTTGAAACTTGAGATTTGCAAAATTTACTCATGGCTGAGAAATGTGCTGGTAGCTGAGAAATCACCGGAAATTCAACTGGTGTCTGAGATCTCAGCACCTGTCAGAGTCCTAGAATTATAATTATTATTACACGGCAAATAAAAACTTTATCAAACCCCCGAGGTGGTGGGGGGTAGGGGGGGGGGGGTGGAGTGTACTCCTTTATATGGGCTAAATAGGTATGAGCGGTCTGGTCTGAAAAAGGTGATAGATTTTGCCAGTTTTGGTCTGAAATAGGGTGTGCTCTTTACTCTGGCTTGACACTGGGTATTTTGCTTACAAGGAACTAATTTTTTCGAATCAATATTGATTTGTAGCTCTTCTCATCCTTGCATACAGCTGGCGCGCCTGAGATATGAATTGAGTAATCAAGATCCAGAAGGCTGGAAAACTGAACTGTCCTGACGTCAGTGTATGTTAAGAGAAAAGACATCGAGGTCGAGCAACATTTCTCACTAGAGACAGCATGGAATATTCCCGAAAAGGAACTTATAATTCCACAAATCATAACAGTAACTTTTGTTAATATCTAATAGGGTTACAAGTCTTAGTAGCTCGGAGCTAGCAGAGCTATTCTGGGCGAGCTGCTGTCACTTTAACCGAACTATCTTTACTTTAGTTAAAAGAGAGAATAGGAGAAAAAAGGAATTGAATGAATTTGAGAAGATAAACAAAATTAAACCAAAATATTTTACATAACACATAATTTAGTTATCAAGTAACGAAACACGGTTGACGTACAGCAAATATTAATTAACAATAATAATCGAGAACAAACTGGACTGAAGAGCTCCTTAAAGCGGTTTTCAATTGAGTGCCGTAAATCCAAAACCAAACCAATTACTTACTAATTAGACTACTCAGCCAATCTCAAACCATAGTAAAACCAAAACCAAAACCAAAGTAATTGTCTAATTACTTTCGACACTCAATTGAAAACTGCTCCAATTAAAGAGTGAGAGATACTTAGAGATTTCAATATGCGCATATTAGCATTTATCTCCTCATTTTCGAGATCAGATTGTAAAAAGTGAAAAAAAAAAAGATACATTTTGCAAATGTTTTTTGCAAAGTTTTTGCATTTCTCCAAACTTTTAATTTGGCGCTAAAACTGGGTCGTCCGGCCGCATCCGACAACTCGCTCGTCGCTCGTCGAATGTCGCCAGGTAGGAAAATAGCTGTGTTATTTTGAGCAAAATATGTTATTCCTCGTCAAATTAAACCCAGAATTCTCGTTTTAAGTATTAGAAGAGACCTAAGCAGCTTGGAAATTGTCTTTATTTCTGTTAGCCTGCGAAGAAAAAGACTAGTATCGCGTCGTTTCGGTAGGGCAGTTTGGTTTTGACTGCCGCTCGAAATATGCGGGTGCAGTCGCCGTATGCAAGGATGTTTACACAAATAGAAGCCATTTCTACATTTATAGTTACGTAGCTACAGACATATTTATAGCCTTTTACTAATTTTAGAGGTCTGAAATGGGTATCGTGTTTTCCTTCAGTTCTGAATAAAGGTATGGAAAGTCACAGATTTTGGTCTAGAATGGGGAACAGGTCTCAAGCTTGGTTTCAAGGTTCGGGCTGCACATCCCCTCCACAAACTTTGGGGAGTAAACCCCGGATCAAAAGCGGCAGTTTTCCTCAGTCTCAGTAGCGCGCCTGAATAGAACGATCCCGCTGTAATTGATGAGGCTGGAGAACGTGGAACTTAGCTCTAAGAATACCTTGGTGTCATGCTGCACCACAAAGACTATTTTGTATAGTCATGCATGGACGCGATTATCGTCTCCGTTCTCTTCTGTTTTTAGTTCGGTTTATTGTCTATCTGGTGGTTGTTCCTGGCGCCGACGCGATTGTCTCTGAAAGAAATTGGATAAAATTCAATTCCAAAGCTTGTTTTGGACCGGATATGAATTGTTCATGCCTTTTGACTCCCTCTCGTCAAGGAAGCTGCATAAGATCTTTTTTACATGACGTCACGGCAGCCATACTGGTTTTCTTAAGCAACGGAATTTCTCTCCTTTGTTGAAAGAGCTCTTTTCTGATATCTGCAAATATGTCGTACTGAAAGTTATTTTTCAGAATTTCGGCTCATCCTGACGGTTGCAGGAACCACTCAGCTGGTTTCTTAGATAATATTTTTTTTACGTGACACGAGAAAGTAAATAACGTCGAGGAAAAGGTTGTTGTTATTCATCGTGGTAGATGCAATAATAAAGTGTATTATCGTTTGTCTAACGATGTAGTCACTTGAGATGTAGATCGCGACGTTTCGACTGCTTACTGCTAGTCTTCTTCAGGCGATAAGGTCGACTGATTGCACGGTATCATTTATATCACAAAGGTCGGCTGTGATTGGTGCATTTCGACCATCCTTTTGTTCCATTGTTCCTCCTATTGTTCCATTGTTCCAGCGAGTAGCTGTTCCCTCAGTGGTCCGCTGTTGTACCGTTCTCCTGTTGTTGTGTTTCTTGAACGTGGGTATCTATGTTTCAGGAATTTCAATTCCACTATCCCTGTTAATGTTGTTAGGGTGAAGTCTTATGTGAATAGCTTCCTTGACCCTACGTGTGTACCAGTGAGGATCTCGATCAATAAACTTGACCTCATTCCAGATAGGATAGTGGCCGGTCTCGTGGGTGTGTTCAGAAACAGCCGACCTTTGTGATATAAATGATACCGTGCAATCAGTCGACCTTATCGCCTGAAGAAGACTAGCAGTAAGCAGTGGAAACGTCGCTATCTACATCTCAAGTGACTACGGGCCAAACCACCCCCCAAATGTTTCGTCAGTTCTTGGATATTTCACATTATTTCGCATTACTTAAAAAGTATTGACTCTTTCTACACCAAACTTGGCAGATGAGCAGGAGACCTATTGCCAATTATATTTACGTGAAAGATGTCAGTAAATGTCAAAGTTGTGACGTCACAGTGATGACGTCATGTTTCTTGCCACTTTTTAAGTTTTTAATTTGCATATTTTTTACAATGTGTTCGAAAGAGCACATCAAAGGGAGTTGAAACCTGAAAAAATTTTGTGTATATCACAAAAATTAAATGAAATATGGCATTTTTAAAGATGAAAAATAATTCTGCAAAATATGGGGTCCCCCCCTGAGAAAAATCCCCAAATTGGAGCCGCAATTTTGTTCCAGCAAATGCAGCTATGTTGCACATGTGATGTGCCAGATGACTAAAGCAAAAATAAAGAAGAAAATCGGAATAAAAAATTATCCCTCTAGTATTATTGCGTTAAAATTAGTTTTGTTACGTCATAACCTGTGACGTCACCCGTTTTTTTACTGTTAATACCATCCTAACAAAGCCGAAAATCAAATTTCTAAAACCATACGATTTTTGACAACATCAAGCTTTCTATTTTTCTAGATTATTAGCCTTCCTAGAAAAAAACTGAAA
Source organism: Orbicella faveolata (assembly GCF_042242905.1). Taxonomy (NCBI): domain Eukaryota; kingdom Metazoa; phylum Cnidaria; class Anthozoa; order Scleractinia; family Merulinidae; genus Orbicella; species Orbicella faveolata. Next base: position 2,167,485 of record NW_028301578.1, on the reverse strand, counting down.
AAAACATAAACCAGAGAGACTGACTTAAGAAGGACAGTATGGTTAAGCAAATTCCGGGGCGGACAGCAAAAAAATATTTAATTTACCATATCTCAAAAAATAATCATCATAGCAAAAAACGGTTTCCGGCATTTTACTCCTCAAGTCAAGGCCTTTCCAATGACATAATCTTTACATCAGATTTTACAAAAAATCACAGCACGTTTTGGTGACGTCATCAATTATGACGTCATAATCTGACATTCTGTCACAACTTCTAAATTAAAATAAACTGGAGAACAAAGAAAGCTCATCTGCCAAACTTGGTTCAGAAATATGTAAACCAAGCAAATATAGCCTTCATGAAACATTAGGGGGGTGGTTTGGCCCCTACGTGATCGTGAGACAAACGATAATACACTTTATTAAGTAAATCACGACAATAAACAAGCTGAAATTCATTTATTCAGGAAAAACAATGGCTGCTTTCTCTTTGAATTCACAAGTATTCCTTCCTTAATACTCTGTGTATAATGTAACCAAGATAGACAGAAAAATATATTCAATATTTGGCTTTTTTAAATGCTCGGCTGAGTTTCCATAGATGTGTCGAATGGTACAAGTACTGCAAGAATTTAAAAGTAAGGAAACATGAATAATGTGTGGGCAGGTACGTATGTGGGTAGTTGTTAGTCCTTTTTAGACCCAAACAAGAAGGGAAAATTGTTATGTGGACCGTCACAGGCAAACGTTATAAGCTTCACACCTACTTGGAATGTAATAGTCGAACTGTTCTATCTCACTTCTAACTTGCAACACAGTTGCTCGCCAACTCTGACTATATTGTTATGTTAGAATTACAGTTTTCTGAAAGCAAGCAAGCAAAAAAAAAAAAAAAAAAATAAATTCACTACAAAAAACCCTGAGGCCGTCGCAAACAAATGAAAACGAAGAACTTGGCCTGGTGGCAATTACTTGAGCACAAGATAGAGGCAATCCACTTCAGTCGTGCTTTTAAACATACAAAAAATGAATAAATAAAAATAAATGAATGAATGAATGAATGAATAAATAAAATTACCATTACAAAGTGATCATGACATAAAAACATGAAGGGCAATATCATAATGCATGATAGCTTTTCTAAGCATGGAAGAGTATTTCAGTAGCAGCATTAGTCCTTAGCAAACTTCAGAAACATATCATTGAGGCTTATGCCTGATTTTTGATTCACTTTTGCGCTTGACGTTAAGAAGTTATCAATCGCCTCCCCCCTCCCCCCTAGTTTTTGGAGTAGTAGCTGTAGTATTTGTGCTGTAGAAGCTGTAGTATGTGAGGACTGTCCTAAGAGCTGTATTGGCGAGACTGAAATGTAAAACTTTAGAATGTTAAGAAAAAAGAAGGTTATACTCATATTTCTGCCCAGCCAGCAGGCGTAGCCCAGCAACCATTCAATTGATTTCGAGAATGCCAGTGTAACTGACAAAAAGAAAAAATTCCGAGTTCGAAAAATTAACGTTTGAATCACGACCCACCGCCAAAACTAACGAAGCACAATAATTCTAAGCTGTCCCCTGGACAATACTTTATTCTTTTCAATCAGTACACTTATTCCTTATTTTACCTTTTTGTACATTTAATTCACACTTTTAATCGCATGTATTTTCAGTTCACTCAGTAGACCTTTACACGGTGAGTTCTTCTCATTTGCATTACCGTGTAACCAACGTGGATGCGAGGCAATTTCGGGCTAAACCTACAAAATACCCCGAAATTGCCTCGCATACATGCCAGATTTCATTATGATGCAAATGGAAAGTTAACCGTGACAAGGGCTATTGTTTATAAGTGATAATTCATGATACAATTAGCAAAAAGCTACTATAAGCAAAGGGGATCAGTCAAATAACATTTGTGGTGTCTGCGAGTCTTATCTCATCTTGTCTTGTGTGATAGGGAGACATTGCTATTTATTATAACTATCAAAAGAAATATTAAGTGACCTATTTTCTCTTGTCAGGTACAGCTGCATGGAAAGGAAATATCGCTTTTCAAAGGGAAAATAATTTTACCGACTCAATTAATACAAGCTATTGTTGCTTCATGTTTGTTTATACGGCAGGAACCTGTTCAATTTTAGTTCAGTTTCACCTTGCGTCGATTCCACGTGAGTAACTGATTAAACCGGTTTAAGCTGGAAAGTTGGTATCCTAGGGTAAGTAGCTCTCTGCTGTTAGTTTCCCTTTTAGCTTAAAAACGCCATGTCTAATTGTAAACGATTACAAGTTTAACAGTCGACGTTCAGTTAGCGCTGTTTTAAGGTGACCAAAGAAGGAATAACTCTCGGACATATACAAGAGAATATTCATTACGCTTTTGTGGAAATAGAATAGCAAAGAGATTTGCTGATATTCGTAACCATAGAAAAGCCAACAGCAGTTAAGTGAAAGTCCAGTAAACCTGGTAACCACCTGTCTATCTGTATTATCGTGCAATACCTTGTAGTGAGAACTACTTGAAGTTGTAAGTAGTACATAAAAAACGAGCAGAATAACTGACTTGCCTATGACGGAATAGCTTAGAAGAACAATGAGCTCATTGCCGAACCAATAACGGTTTAGGATTACCAAACGAAATAGTAGATCATTTGTTTAAAATGTAGCATATATACAGGTATTTTGTAAATTGATTGCACTATCCCGCACTGGGTTGTATTCGGGTTACATCCTGGATATGTATTGGTTGTATTCTTTGATTAAAACGTTACCGTTGGATCTAAGATCTGTGTGCTGTTGATGTCTCCGAAGATAATTTCCTGTAACAGATCCCGGTATCCCTGCAGCAAGAGAGTTTCTCCAGGTTTTTAAAGAAGTGTTTTCCCAAGCTGGCCAAAAACTTATTAACGCACTTATGTGCCTAAATATATTCTATTTATAGGAATACAAAGATGATAACTGATCACATGCATTCGATGCCTGTTGACTGTTTACCATTCACACGGATAGAACTTATCTGAGCAGCCTTTTATACTGGTCGATACTTGAAAAAGGCCTGGAGCTGGTTGGAAAAAAGCAAATGGAAAGCACATCTTCCGTTCAGATTTTCTGGTTAGAAATTTTGATCTTTTTTAAGACGTTCCTCTTATTTCGTAAATTTTCTGGTCAGTCAAGACAAAATAGTCGGACCATATCTTCGGCCGAAAGAAAACTTCCGGAATTTTGAGATAAATGGAAAACAGCCGTCATCACTGTTGATATTTGACGAGAGAGACTAGTAAGCATACTCATTAGATTCACCACTATTGTGTCATGGACAGGTCGTGAAGTTCTTTATAGTTTCTTCGAAATAAAACCTGGAAGTAATGTAAGGGAAGTATAGCGAGGGATGCTTTGCCCATGCAAAGTTTACCCAAATAGAAGCTATTCCTGTTTAGCTGAGGTTATTTACCAGAGAGGTCTGCTAATTTTAGATGTCTGAAAAAGAAAACTCGATTTCTGGATCAATCTGAAATAGGAAATGGAAAATCTCATATTTTAGTCTGAAATAGCCGAGGGGGACGCTTTCAAGAAACGTGCCGCACACACAAAAGTTCAGTGAATATCCCACCTCCCGGGCTGACAATATGGGGAAACTTCGGCTTAGGTTGCAACCTTTAAGCACGTAATAAACAAACATGATGATCTTTAAGACCGATGACTTAAGTGAGTTGTTTAATCGAGTTTTTTCTTGATGACCCATGACGGACCAGTATGCTTTGCGCCGCGCATCAAGTCAAGTCGCCATATTTTTTGTGAGTCGAAAATTAAGTAAATCCATTGAATTCATAGCAATCTGCTTCCGTCCGGCGTTTATGGTGCTTGGTTTTATGTTTCGTTGACCAGAGGATTTCATTGTTTCCGTGTTTTTTTAAAATTCTGGTATGAAAAGAAGAATAATCTTGAATTGGGTTCGCGGAAGCAACGAACTCTGTCTTTGCTGCGTATCTACTGCATAAAATATGCATAAGCCTAAGGCCCTGTTAGTTTTACTTTTAAAAATGTTGGAGTATTTCAAACGTGTTTTAATTCAAAGTGGCTATTAACCAATGCTTAGAAAATGAATCGCCTGTTAACAATCACAGCGGTAATTTTGAGGCCGTTGTGCTGAGTTTTTAATCCACAAGTAACACTATATATGATTTATCGAGCTAGAGAGGAGAAAAGCGAAGTTAAAACTCACTGGAATTGTGTTATGAGGCAGCGCAAAACGTAACGGTAACGGAATACGTCTGGGGATGTGACACTGCGGGAAACATTCATGAATTCATCCTTGACTGAACCGTTACCACGTTCTCGTCATATCACCAAAGGCTAAGCCTGTCGTGGAAGGGTTAGTGCTTGGATACGTGATCAACTAATAATAATTCCTCTTTGTGAAGTTCTCAAAAGGGTATACGATCAAACATCATGCGGACTGAAAATTAACGGGCAACCGTCAAATAGAAAATTAAGGTTTACCGTCAATTGTGAAGCGATCCAGTGATAACTAGTCGACAAATATCTCACATCTACTTGCTTGAAAGGTCATAGTCCAAATTTGTTTTTCTGAGTTTTGAAAGAAAAACTTATTCCATTTGTCTTTCTTCACTTTCTTCACTTTCTTCAAGAACTATCGTATTGAATTGGTTCCAAATCAATCGCCCAAGTGTAAGGAAACTACACCCTAGCTTGAAAAGAAGGTTTTGATTAATTACTTTAAGAGGCAATTATAGAAAAGAAAATTAGGTTCCTTTGTCTTTTTATAATTTTTTCAAATTGCTGAATTATCTTAAAAGTATCTAAGCATATAACCATCAAAAGAAGATTTCGATTGGTTACTGGAAAATGTGAGCTGTGATCAATAACAGGAAGTTTGTTACCTGACACGACACCTTTAAGCCGCCCGCTTAATCAAAGACAGGCCAAACATCTTCAGGTAAGCAGTTAAAAGTCATACAAGGCATGCACTGTGAAGTATTTCTCTACAACAATTAAAAACAAACAAACAAAAAAAAAAAAACAACAACAACAACAACAAAAATCAGTCCTTTGTTAATGTAGGACAAACTGGGTCATTCAAACCAAATTTTCATGTTATGTATTGTCATTAATGCGATCGATCGATTGATTAGCGACATACATTCGCCTCGTTTGAAATTAAGATTTAAATCTTCCTGAAAATTCTTGCATAATCTCCAAAGTAGCTAAACAACTCCGGTTACTAACACAAGCTCGTGTCACAACACAAAAGATTTTAATGTTTGTTGTCCTTGGTCTGGTCGATACGAGATATCTACCGTGTAGCTGCAAACTCTTGCACGGCGCGAAACAACATCAGGTCAGTATGATGTGCAAAATGTTAAGATCCTTAGCCCGACATATATTAATTCAGATCTGCCAATTTAACAGCCTCTTCTAAATATATAGATATATTTTTTGAAGTCCCAAATCGAACTAAATACAAGGGACGTATTTCCCCTCTGTTGCTAGATTCGGCGATGTGAATTCAGTAAAAGTAACACTCCTCAAAATCGCGGCTTCTTCGCCAACATATCCCTGCGTGGAGAAAATAACAGAATTACTTGCTTATCGAATTTACTTGCTAAATAAATATAACGTGGCTTTACACGATTTTTCGTCAATTTGTAAGAACTAGTACTTCCAATGCAAGCAGACGACGGATGAATCTCGATATTTCGTTTCTGGGAAGTGTTTAAATTTCTGCAAACAAAACCGTCGTCGTAGTCGCACAGCCTTTACGTTCATTTGAAGGGCTGCGCTGAAGACTAGCACGTAGGATTAATCTGTTCATATCGCAGTTGAAATGATTCTAGATTGAAGAGACTCACAACAGCGTGTACATTTGAGTGAAAAACTCGAGGGAAAAATTCCAATTATTAGCGTCGAAATGCTTTTAACCTGGAGCGAATAACAAGGGCGGTTTAGGTTTCTTTATGCTTCTGTGAATTGTCGTCAATTTTTCTGTCGTCTTGACGCAAATTCTCCAGCGTTTTTAGAGCACCTTAAACACCGCACTAGGAAGTAGCGCGTAAAACAAATCGTTTGCTCCATAACTAAATTAAAGGTAAACCTCGATAGTTTACGGAAAGGAAAATGCAGCTTAGTAACTTTCTATAGGACGATTCGCGCTTATCGTGAATGCCACTTGAAATAAAAGAAAATATGTGTCTATTGTTTTTTTTCTCGTTCTCAAAATTTTGGGTTGTTTCAAACCAGAATTGATTAGTGCCCTCCATGCGATTGCAGCCATGACTACTGTGTCTTGTTCAGATCAGAACAGCTTCCAAACAAATTGACAACCAGTGATGAAGATGGATGGAGATGCTGGATATTTGATATCAGGTCTAATTTCACCGATTTCTCAACTATAAATAAGACAATTTCAGCCGTTTCCCAACCATCACTAAATCTTAAAGATTTTAATTCTCAGCCATTCCTTCTTCCGCATCAGTTACTACTTCGACCGTTGGACATAACATGGTAAATTTACAAACATTTATTACCATATTAATATCATATAAAAGAAACAAACTTTTCGAATTACTTCAAGTAAACCTGGTTCATTTAAACCAAATGTTCTTGTTGTGTATTTTTACCAAAGTGATTAGCGACATTCACCTTGTTTAAAATACAAAAGTTGCTTTTGTTCTTTTTCGTAATTTCCTTAAAATTTTTGAATAAACTCCCAGGTTGCTTGCCAACGCTAATTAATGTACTACAGGAAGCCATTAACCAAATCTCCTGATGAAAACAAAACATATATATCTGCCTTAGCTGAAAACTCGTGCACAACATACACAGATTTAAAAAAATCCCAGAAGACCGGCAAATCTATTATAAATTATTAAAACTGCATCATTGGATAATGCAATTCAAATACGGTACAATGTAAGAGTGCGCGTATATTTTTGGATTGTTTTTACTTGTATTTTCGTTTAGGTTTTTATATTTGGGGGGCGTTTTTAATAAAACAATTATTCCACTTGCGCTTGTTAGATATGAGATGATTATAGCCAACTCGTATCCAATGCGCGCTCGTTGAATAATTGTTAATTAAGGGACATTCCCCGTGTACTGAAAAACTCGGCAAAATATTGACCAGGTAATAGATCAAAATCGAGTTTTTCAGCTTTCTACAAGATGAAATGGGATGTTAAATACTGCTTGAAAAAAACTAACTAGGCTGACATAGATTTAAGAATGATGCCAAATGTTATGTTCAGATCAGCTTAAATATTCGCTGCCATTTATTCTCACTCAAGCACCCTGGGACGTGACATTTCGAAACAGCCTCAAAGAAGACAACGGCAAACGTCTACGTCCACTTCGTAAATGGAAGCTAAGGGAATGGAAGAAAATTCTTTGATGGTCCCCAAACTCAGTGGGATTTCGTTTGTTTCAATCGCCTAAGACTCGGAACTAATTCTCCTTGTTTCTCGTCATTTCCTTTTACTACTACACCAAAGCAACATAAGGCAAATACGATTGCATCAGACCTGGACAGGAAGTCCAGTATTGTCCGTAAGTATTGCACAGGCGTACGACATATTGTATTATTGGACTCATTATGTAAATTGTAGAGAAGAGCTTTGGAAACGGTACGCTTCGGCATAACTTTCCCATTTTACACCAGACTTAATGTTTTGCGAGGCCCCTTAGCTTTAAATACTGACTTAAAAAGACATACAGTGGAACCCTACCTTACGACCGCCCCGTTAATACGACCACCTCTTTATTCTAGCCCGAGCTAAAGCTTAGTCAGACATATTCTTGATTATTTAAAAAAACCCTTAAATACGGTCACCCCGTTAATACGGCTAGGTTTTCGTGGTCCGCTGGTGACCGGATTAACGGGATTCCTCTGTTCTTTATTTGTTATCAATGTAACTTGATTGCTATATCATAACATTATTATATGATCACGATAACCGTTGCTGTTGTAGTTTTAGTTTACAAGAGCTTTTGCAACACTGTATGTATTTATGGTTATGGAAATAAAGCTAGTTGTTGTTGTCATCTAACCCTTCTATAATAATTATAGAAGGGTTATCGAGACCGGCTTCTGCACCCAGCTGTTCGAGCACTGAAGAATTGATCAAGAGTCACCGCTTTTTTGAGTCCAATGAGCTATTTTCCTTCGGCAACTCATCGCTTGAAAATTCACCGGCCATGTCGTACAAGGTCAAATAAAAATAAATAAATCCAACAAAACTTGAAGAAGTTTTATTTCTATCCATCAATGAAGTAAAAAAGTGTTTGACAATTCATTTATTTCCAAATTCTCTGTGACCTAGTCTTCAACCTCTCGACAGCAGAAATGGTAAACAAAACTGTTGTGAAACTAACACAGATGTTGTTTTGAACAATACCTATTTAAAAATACATCAATTCAAAACTGCACGTAGATATCAGTTTTGCAAAAAGACGGGAGCAGGGTTTAAATTTAACCGTGTCAGTGAGTGAGGTTTACAGGGTATATTGAAGAGTTGAACAACACAACATCAAGACCGACAGCAGCCTTGATTAGATTACCCGACGTAATCGGTCCTTTATAAGGGTAAGTATTGTTCGAATATTGATCTTCTGGTGACGTAATACGTTCGTTTACATTCCTCGGTTAGTTGAAAAGGTAAGCAACTCTATAATTAGCATGTTCAAAGCGCTAACTTAGTTGGGGGCTGGTTTGAAGAACGGAGAATGGTAAAACACCAAAGGTTACAAGCAAGAAACCTAGACTGGAGGCTTCTCTATATTTCCGGTAACGAACATATGCTTTTCCGAAAAAGCCCTGGTTTTGTTCGTAACGAAGCGAAATAACATGAAGTGAGAAGCACATGATTACTGAGAACACATGTCACTCTGAAAATGCTTTCCCTTTATGTGAAAATAAACCAGCAAACCCGTCTTTTTCAGATATTTTCACGGTGAACGCGATAAAAGAATCGCGAGTCGGACTGGACGCGACCCCTTATGTCCTGTTCTCGCATTTGCTCGCCGTTTCTCTGTTTGTATCAGCAAAGAAAGAATGAATAAACGAATGAATGAATGAATGAATGAATGAATGAATGAATGTATGTATGGTATTCAGCTTAGGACGTGCTCTTTGTTTGCGTCGCCAAAAGGCGCTTGGATTATTTAACAGAGAGTATGATTTATTTCCTTCTTTCCAGGGTCCTTGTCAGAGTTGCGGGTGCGGTGGCCTCATGGTTAGTGCGCTCGACTCCGGATCGAGCGGTCCGGGTTCGAGCCCTGGCCGGGGACATTGTGTTGTGTTCTTGGGCAAGACACTTTACTCTCACCGTGCCTCTCTCCACGCGGGTGTGAAAATGGGTACCGGAGAATTTAATGCTGGGGGTAACCCTGCGATGGACTAGCATCCCATCCAGGGAGGAGTAGAAATACTCCTAGTAGCTTCATGCTACAGAAACAGGGACAAGCTCTGGCCTGATGGGCCACTTGGCTCATATGCATACTTTACCTTTTAGACAGAGTTTGGTCATAGGCTTTTATGCGTTTTCTTTCTGCAAAGAGAAATTACCAGACAGAGATTTAGCCTATTACGTCGAGTCACTTTCAGTATTCTATATTTACATTTTAGACACAGCCGCCTTCAACGGGTGTCTGGCTTCTAAAAAGTGGCATAGAGAAAGAATTTGCCAGGTCTTACATATAAGCAATTCTGTTTCTCCTGTACGATTCAACGAGCACGGACAAACTCATTGACAAAATAACTCAAACGGATGCAGCAATAGAAACACGAAAGTCAATCAAAAAGACAAAATAGCGTTGAACTCAGTTCCAAAAGTTATTTTAAACCCGGCGCAAACAAAAATAACGTAGAACCCAAAGACAAAATAATTTTGAACAAAACTGTAAGAATAATCTTAACTTAATGACAGAAACATAAGACAGCTCTGACCCGAACGGCAATGGTGTTGTTACTGATAGACCAGAATTTGTTTTTGTGCTATTTTCATGAGCCCTTCAATCTTTGTAATTTGCAAAAATACGGTTATAACTGTAAAGCTTTGAGGGATTTTTCTGAAGCCAGATGACCCCAGCGAGTGTTAAACTGGGAGTAACTCAGATTGGCAAAAACAACAACAACAACAACAACAACTAGCTTTATTTCCATGACTATAAATACACACAGTGTTGTGAAAGCTTTTGTGAACTAAAACTAATGTTATGACATAGCAATCAAGTTACATTGGTTTGATTTGAAAGTAGAATATTGCGTAGATCGTGATCAAAGCAAGTTGGCAGAAGTTCAGACGCGGAATAATTTTATCGATGTTCAACTGAACATCAAAATTAACTCTTCGGTTAGGTATTTGTGTGGGGAGTCGCTTGAGATTTTATGTAGAATTTACCGCCAAATTTTTTTTTTTTAAATTTGGGAGGCATGGTATTTTCAGTTTCACTGATCTCAGATGATTGCATAAGCTGAGGTCAAATTGTAAATAGGTTTCAACATAACGCGAAATGCATATGTGTAGGGAAGTAGAGCAGCGCGTCAGATCTCACTTTATGTGTTTGAAGAACACCTCGATCAATACACCTTGATCATTATATGTAAATTAAAGTGCAGTCTTCTTTTAAAGAAGGGGGAGGGGGCTTTGTCGCAAATTCCTAATCGTGATTCAGCTAAGGGGGATGGGGTGAAAATCATGAAATGGCAGAAAATGCACTCAAAATAACAAGTACAGCATTACTCAATTAAAAAAAATCCAGCTCTTAACATTTCGTGGCCAAAACGCTGTGGCGAATGGATTTACAGCAAATGCGCCTGTAATAATTGCTCATGTTTTCGTGCCGACATGTTTGTTCTCAGGTCCTGTTCACACATCAGTTTTCACACATACTGACGCTAATTTTTTGCGATTTCGCCAGCCGCTTCAGTTCTCAACGAAAATGTAAACATTTGAAAATGCTGTTCACAGTCAGGAGACGGTTGAAAACGGAACCCTATCGTATTCAAGTTAAAGGGGAAAGTAAAAACGAAGGCCTAGTAAAACGCTGAAATCACTCACACTGTGCATGTAAATTTGCAAGTGACTGCTGTATTGGGTAGCAGCGTTTTCGAGCGGTTTGGAGTGGATGGCGAAAACGTAGCGGTGATGTGGACACTGAACGTTTGGTGAGTTTTCGTTAATATATTAGGGTTGACGGCGGGTGCTCAATTTCCATTCTCCTTGGTCTATGCTTTTATCTTGGCAACTGATTGCTTCTGCCAGGAAGGTTCCTCTTCAGGACAAATCGTTTACTACTAACAGCTGACATCCTTGTCCTCTTTACAAGGATTCTGAAAAATTGTGTTCTAAATTTAGCCCGAAGTCAAAACTCAAAGGTGATTATTTGCGCTCAGGAACAAATAGGTCCAATCCACTGAGTGGTCACTGTCATAAGACTTCTTAGGTGTAAACCGCTGGCCAGCAGTATGTTGGTTTCTACACCATGCGAAAAGTCGCCATCGCTCAGCTAGTCTGCAAAACAAGCCGATTAGCGGCAGACAGCGAAACGCGATGCACGAGCGCGAAGCGCGAAGCGCGTTTCGGTCTCTGCCCCGCTATGATCCGCCTGTTCTGCAGGCTATCGGTCAGTAATAGCTAGTAATAAAATAATCACAATTTAAACTTCGGAATTCCTTGCCTGAATACCTAATAACTTCACGAACTTTAAAATCCTGACGGACGTCGGCCAGTTGCACAGGAAATGTAGATAAAAAGGTTGTGTTTTGTTGACCTGATTAATCAGAGTCTGCGCATGCAGTTTTCATTGCATTGCAAAACAATTTTTTTATATATATATAGCTATGGCACGAACAGCATCTCAATTTAAACATTGGTTTTCTCGTGGTATATCCCGAATACTCCAATCAGCGATTTCGTTTTTTTGTTATTATAAACCTGTCTCGCCCAAGTGCGTGCCCGGTAGGAGACCCCAGAAAAATTGGGTCGGGTGCGCGGCACCCTTACCCTATTTAAGACCAAAATCTGTAATTTTCCCTACTCTATTTATATGAACAGACCAAAAATCCGATACCCAATTTAAGACTTGACCTTTAAATCAATACCCTGTTTCAGACCTGGCTTATAACCAGTTCTCTAGTTCAAACCAATGTTTAAGGCAATGTTGACATATGCTGTTATCAGGCAGGATAACCTAGCCCTCCTTTAAAAAAAAAAAAAAAAAGACAAATACCCGATTCAAGACTAGTGTCAAAAAACCATACTAGGTTGCAGACCAAAATGGAAAAGATTGTGTGTGCATGGTGAGTACTCAAAAATCAACTTTAAATCGTGCGATGTTTCACAATATACCGCTGGAAACCATTACATTATTTGTATGTACTGTAAACAATTGGTTGTTGTACTTGATTCACCATAGTTAATGCATTTTTTAAATATCTTTTACACACAAATTTGTTTACCTGAAATATCGGTATACTCTCTCTATCGTTTACATCACAATTGTAGATAATTCGTATTGTTCACGTGTTTTATCGCAATGTTTCGCAGTGTTTTGCAGGATAATAGCCGGTTTTGTTTGCCTTACAGGTCGGAATGCTTTTTTATTTCTACACTGGATCAAAGTGGAATTTCCTTGCTATGAAGACGGACTTGTAATTGTGTTTTTCTGTTGGTCATTTGCATTTTTCCACCATGTTTCGTGTCGAACGGATCTGCATAATGTAGATTCTCGAAGCTCAAGATCGAGCTATCATAGAACACCTTAGGCGCTGAAAGAAGCGGGTAGCCAAACTTGTCAAGCAGATCAAGAACGAAGCGAAAAGTTTACATGTAACAGAGTTTTTTCCACTGAAAATGGAAAGACTAAGATGAGATGTTGAAAACAAGACAATAAGGATAGAATTCAAGGTATGATTCTCTGATTTATTGCATGATCATTCAAAATATCTGTTTTCTAGCTCGCGCGTGCAAGAAATTAATGATGCGTTCCAAAACAACAAGTCTTGTTTTATGAAAATTGAGAATGTTGCGGATTTTCGCCGGCAATCATGATTCTTACCACAACGAATTGAAATTCTTGCCACATATATGTACTGGTATGACATTTTTCAGTTTGGTCCAACTGCCAGTGGACTCGTTTCCCAACTGGAACGGAAACACAGAAATTTCCGTTCCATTTGCGCGTCCGTCCTACTCCAGTCCTGTTTTAAATCACTTTTTTTTTTCAGTTTTCGTTTTAAAATGAAAACTGTAGATCATAGATTTTGAAAGCGATCCCTTTGTGTGGCCTGGCCTTACAGTCTAGTTTTCAATTGCGCCTCTTACATGGTTGAGAATGCATTCTTTAATTTCACTTTTGTTCCTTCAATGTTTTTTGCTTTATGATAAGCAACAACATGGACGCCATCTATATATTGATGTTAATTTTCCGCATAGAGAATTGTTGTTCTTTTGTTGAGTGTTGAATAATTGGAGCAACAAAACAATGCTTGTGGACAAAAATTTTGACATGCTTCAGTTTTGCCATGCGAATTGTAAGATCTTATTAACACTGTTCAGACTCCACACATTATTAAAAACAAAACGATAACATTGTAGAAATGTGCTATAGGTCTGTAGATTAACTTCATTTGTTTCTTTTTAGTAACAATAACAATAATTCATCTAAATCCCACGCCCTGGACTCGGTTTATCTCTAACATGGCAAACAATAAAGAAAATCATAGAAGGAAAAAAGTACACATCTGTTAACAACAAGCCTAAGGGTATTCATAGCGAGAAAAATACCAGCTTACGTTGTTATGACGAGCGTTGTAGAGCTTTGCAGCCGCAGTTAACACAAGCACAAAAGGTCAATTTACTCATAGATGTAAGTTGGAGTTGCTGCGTCAGCGCTGTCCTGAAGATCCAAACATGAGCTATTTTTATCATGTGTTTTCATTCTATAATGTCCGGTTGATATATTCCTTTGCTAGACTGATGAGCTAGCGCATGCGGGTGAACGTTTCCCTGAGGTACTCCTTATAATGGCCTAAACGGGGAGGCTCCGTCCGAAAAAGGTACCTTTTTCGGGCTTCAGGTATATAAAAGGAAAGGGATTTCACAAGTTGGGGTATATGAAAGGGTAAGGGGAAACTGTCATCTTGACTCCCACCACAACGTAAACTGAATGAATGATACTTGTTTTTTTTGGTTAGCATCCCTTCTGGTAATGCTTGATGATCTCCCGTAATATTGTTCATTAACTTCATTTCAAGGGTTTAGAAAAGGGATGCAGTGTGATAAGAAATAACACGCAAACTGAGGTGATAAACATGGCAATAAAACGCATGTTAAAAAACAAAGTTCATTTGCTTGACTTTTCGTATGTTTCAACATACATCTTCAGAAGTGACCGTTAGGAATAGAAGTAACAACTAAATGTCAATTTAAAATAAGTAACTAATTAACAATGACAGAAGCTGAGAAAAATTTGCATATAAACAATGCAAACTAATAAAGATAAAGCTTTTCGCTGCTTACATTATCATTTAGGATGGGTTTTAATTCCCTTATTAGCAGAGTTTCTTTTATCTTGCAATGTGTATCTGTCCGACCTTTTGCTAATATATCAAAGTGGTCCCATTTGAAGTTGTGACCAGTTGACGGGACGTGGTCTGCAATAGCAGAAGCATGGCAGCTACTCGTGATCGATTTAAAATGTTCAGTTTTTCTGTCTTGCAATCTACGTTTTGTTTTTCCAATGTAGAAATCCTGGCAGTCCCAACAACAAGCCTTATACACAACTTTTGACGGTTGGGAGCGGTTGATCCTACCTTCGTAGGGAAATAAAGACTTGATGCGATAAGGGATGCAGTGTTATTAAGTAGGTATGTCAAAGAAGTACCTTTTTCAGTAAAAGGTATACGAAAGGAATACCTTTTCTGTCTAAATGGTATACAAAAGGGTAAGGGGTCAAACCTCGAAGTACCCCTGGGGAGAATAATTCTTTTGGGCTGGAACTCTGGCAGGGTCCCAAAGGAGATTATCGCTCCAGAACTCCGACTTTTTTTTTTTAAAAAGAATGTTGTCCTCCATTGAAGACTCCAAGATAAAAATCAGCGAGACACAGGGGCGCCATAACATTTGCTTTAAAGGAGCTACGTCACGGTTTTCGCATCTTGAAAAGGTCAGCTTGAATTTTTCAAATTCGTTGTTTGTAATCCATGTTAATCTTCTCAATCCTTAACCGTCCTTGTTACTTTATGTTTTATTATTATCTCTTTGGTGTTTTCTATCTTAGTAAACTACTATTTTCAGGTTTTCTTCAATGTAAAATTAATTTTGTACGTGGCCAAAATACCGTGACTGAGCTCCTTTAAGGCCACAGTCTCCAGTGTGGTAGAAAAACTAAGAAATGCATCTGGGTCAGTTTTTTCTGTTTTAACACTTAAGGTGGCCGAACACAGTTTTCGCGCGCGCTTTTGCTTATGCAATTCAGCGAGCGCACAAGGATTGCAAAAAACAAACATGCGGTGAAGAGAGCGATCATTTTATTTACGCAACACCCACACTATCTGTGCTATTTTTCTCTATAATTGAACGCAGTGTATTGATGGCTTTAGTCTTTTATTACAAAGATATGTTAGAAAAGGTAACGATGCAAAGAACCCCACAATTCTCAGCTTTTTCTTTGTTACCGAAAGAACCCAGTTAAATGCAGCGCATGCGCAGTAAGTCAACAAATTGCGAAACCAGAAACTGCAAGGGACCGCATACGATAAACGCTGCCAACATAGGATCTACAAGATATCTGATCAGCGAAAAAATTGTGTATGAACACAAACAATAGACTGCAAGGCTGATACTACGTGAAAAACGTTTGGAGACACCAACATGATAAGACCCGATAAAGTAGGATCGCAACAGTGGACAGCTGTTTCGCCCTTCTTGGGGCTTGTCAGCACTGTGTAGCGAAGATATGTAACGCCAGCCCAAAAGCCAACGCACATAAATTGCAAAATGACCTGTTCACTATATCAAGTTCCGTACTTTGAACTCACTTGCGCCCCGAAACACGCGTTGCCACATCACGTGTTTCGGGGCGCACGGAGACAAAGTGTCAAGATTGGTATCTCAGTCGAAAAGCAAAAGAATAAATGTGGCTGGAAAAGGCCAGCCTAAACATTTAAACATTCGACCGCATGGCCAGTACCATGCTTAAAAAACGCAGCGTATCGGATCTAAAAAATTGCGATTGAACGAAAAATTGTACTCTCGGAAATAAGCCTATTTCTTGAGAACCACTCATTAGAATTTCGCGAAATTTGGCACGAAAATACTTTAGGAAATAAGTAACTGGAGTATTGAAAGTAATTGAACTTTAGCAAAGGAAATTCTAGATATTTCAGTGAACCTTCAACAAGAGACAATTAAAGATCTCTGTTAAATTATTAGCAAAATGGTGTTAACTTGTGAGAACTGTTACAAGCTTGTTGCATGCAAATTACAACGAAAATCTACTGCCTAGATTTTCTACAAATAAACAAAACCGATTTTAAAGGCCTGTTTATATTTATTCATGTTGCCATGGCAACGGCGCATACGTCAGCTTAACCATCAAAAACCAAAGTTTCTGTTGTTAACTTGCTTGTTGCCATTTTTGGCGACCGAGGAATCAAGAGTTTTAGAGAAAAAGGTGAATGAAACACAAGTATCAAAAACTGTGCTCAGCCACCCCAGTGGCTTACTACAGTTTTTCTGAGACTCAGTAGCGCGCGCTACGATTGCCTACCAGACGTCAGTATTAATCGCACGTGCAAAAATGACGTAAGTAACCCTAAGAAGAAACGAAAACCACTCCAGAACTTGAGAGGCGTTAAAGTGTTTATGAAGTAAAAAATAATTGCTGCTGATTTGAAAGGTTTTTCGGTGTAAAGAAGAATGGCGTTTTCCTTTTTGGAATATCTTTTTTCGTTCTAGAGATATTAACGTTTTGTATTTTGAGTGATGACGTCATAGGTGGTTCCACAAAAACAGTTCAACACTCAATCAAGAATATCTCTAGAAATATTAAAGCAGTGTTCTTTAAACTTGCCACCAGAAATGTACATCACAAAAGAAACAAAATGACACTCATGGTGCCGTCGCCATGACAACAGTTATGTCGCTGGTCCTGTTTTAATTAAAACTAAAATTCCCAGATTTTATCTTAAACGAGGATCATCCACTCCCAACAATCTAGTGGGTAGCGTTAAGACAATATGGGAACCATGTATGTTCCGAGCAAGACCCTCTGTCCCTTCTTAAAGGGTTGCAAATGGGCATATTTGGTTTTTCACAGAAAGAGACTGGAGCCAAAAATGTTGTCATGGCAACAACACAGAAGCTGTCATTCTGTTTCCTTTGTGATGTACATTTCTGGTGCCAAGTTTGAAGAACACTGCTCCAATATTTCTAGAGATATTTTTGATTCAGTGTTTTACTGTTCAAGTGCAAGGATTTATGACGTCATCACTTTCCTCATTTGCATAATAAAAAACGTAAATATCTCTAGAACGAAAAAAGACATTCGAAAAAAGATATTCGAAAAAGGTAAACGCCATTCTTCTTTACTTTGAAAAGCTTTTCTAATAAGAAGCAATTATTTTTTACTTCATAGGCACTTCGGCATACGTAGCAATAGTTTCAAACTCCGTTTAAACATGTGTTTAAGCCTAGGGCCGAAAAAATATGACAAAAAGAGCTCTATAAATAACCGGTAAAAGAGCTTTAATTTACTCTTGCTTTCTCGCACGCGATACATGGGGTCACATGAGCGCGCGCTTAAATAAAGGGCATGCGCAGTTCAATTCTCGTTCACGGTTATAAAAGCTAGTCTTTGATCGAGGATTACTCGAAAACTTACCGTACAACCCATGATGAAATTTTCGTAGTTGATTTGTCGGGGTAAATCACATTCAGAGCCAAAAAAAAAAAAAAAAAAAAAATCTGTCAGACAGATTTTGAGCTATTTTTGATCTCACATTTTCTTAGTTTGCGAAAAATTCGTCTTACAGATTTTTATTTTACTTTGCATTAATGTTAAATCAGAGCCAATTTCTTATCCCTGAAATTTTGAGGTGGGGTCATAGGAGTAGATTTTGAGAATAACGTGAATTTAACCTACTAGTGCCCAGTCCTTCCTTAGGTACTCGGTCGTTCATTTTAGCTATTTGTTGACGTTTAATTGTTCAAGTTTCACATAGAATGGTAAAAGACTTAGGCAAACAGTAAATAGAGAAAAGAAAAAACGTCTTTGAACATTTTTTAAAAGAGTTAGAAGTTAGGCTGTTATAATCCATCAAAACTGTAGTAAGCCGCCTTAAATCAATAAAGGATGATCTTACTTAAGCCTTATTTGTCATATCTGGTAAACAGTGTATCATTTTATGCCAATCAACAATTTTTATGATATGAAATAATACAACAACTGAAAAAAACCAAAGGTGTTGCCATCTTTTCATGACTTGAAACCAAGCTACTAAGCGAAAAACGGATCGCAACTTTAAGCATTTACATCTTTCGGTTAACTAGAAGAAGAAAATGCCAAAATCCTGTAGTAACCATCTACTATAAGATATTTAACTTCGCATACTTTAGAGGCCATAAAAGAGATTTAAAATTTTTTGTTTTTTTTTTGAGAAAGAAACAGCTGGTAAATAGTATGTCAAAGTTTTTGTTCAGCAGGGCATTTGGAGAGTTCCTGTTTTATCTCAATATATTTTCATTATTCTGAGAGACAGAGCAGGTGGTCTTAAAAAGCCTTCAGTGGTGTAGTCTAATGTTTGTATCTGACACCACAAGTCCCGGGGGGTGCTCCCAGAAAAATTGCGGGGGTGGGGGTTTGCAGCCCGTTGCCCAAAACGATCACCCTATTTAAGACCAAAATCTGCGATTTTCCCCACCCTATTCATTACCTGATCAAAGATTCTACACCCTATTAAAGACTGGCCCTTAAATCAATACCCTTTACAGACCTGCTTTATAATTAGTCAGGAAGGGTTCCTGAATTAGTTCTCCAGTTCAGACCGATGTTAAGGACATTGTGAAGGGCTTTTGTTGATGAACTTATCAGATGATGAAAGAGAAGCTTCCTCTGGGAAACAAACCCAATTCAAGGCCAGAGCGGCTAAAACCATACCCTTTTTGAGACCAAAATGGCCAAAATCGAGACCAAAATGGCTAAAAATCCATATCCTTTGGGGCCGCACAGACCTATATAGTCCATAAAAGGGAGTACCCCCGGGCCACAAGTTAACGCCGGCTTTGCAGAGATCTGCTTGCTATTACAATAAGTTAACCAAATAAATAATCACGCTTGGCAATGAATAAATGTCAAAATTAAAGCAAACTAAACACGTTGGCCACAAATTTACAGGTTTTGACAAAGTGTCATTGGTAGGGCTTTTAATTCAAGTGTCACAAATGACAAGTTCCACGCAAAGAAGATGTTTGAACACCTACTTTGTAAACACCAGCACACTTCCATTAGCCCACCGTCAGGCACGTCCTGAATGATACAAACGTTTCGTGATCTTATGAAAAATGGTTTCCTCCACATTTTGCTTGGAGTCCCTCTCTTGAAAGGAGAATTTTTTCCAACTACGGTAACAGCGCCAAAATTCATCAAGCATTCCGGGAAAACGTATTTCTTGAAACGTGTTAACATGAGAAGTAATATTTAATCAGCTAAACTCTTTCATTGCAAATATGGACGGAAATTTCTAGTGAAGTTTTTCTTTTGAATAAAATGATGAGGTTTTGGACATTTAACTATTCGGCAACCACATACAAGACAAAAAGGTGTCTGCTTATTTTTTTAATTAGGTAGCGAAATTTCTGGAAAGTTTGATGATTATACATGTTAATTTCAAAAGGACATTATTATCTTTCAAGTCAGGATAGTGGTTGTAAAGCTGCTCAGTTATCAGTAAACAAAGAAACCCAAGCCATCATTTTTTATCGACTGGGTTATTAATGAATGAACACAAAGCACGTTGAGGTGACTACGTCTTTTAAGGAACTTCTAAGCCCCGATGGAATTTCGCAATTTACTTAATATATTATTTAAAATGAAGCTCATTTTAAAATCGGTTTAGTCACTAAATTTGAAACCGTTTGGCACCATGGATGTGTGAGCTTTCCGAAACATCCCAAAACATCTTATTTAACCATCCCATCTTTATTTAATTAATAAAGCTAACTTAAAATATTTCAATTTATTCTGGAACTCTTGTGACATTTTTACTAGCCTTTACTAGCTTTACTAGATAATTTTAAACACGCTTATTTTAGTGGGAAAGTTTCTTGTGATTAGACTTATTTTTTGTCATTGTTTATTTTTAATTTTTATAATAAAGGGAGAAAACTTGCTGGAATGAATGAAATACTCGCTGGTTTTAAAAGCGATCTTGAAATTGAAAACTTATTTCCAGAAGTAGTTATTTTTCCGTGGTTAAAGACGAATAAGGAATTGCATTACTCATTTAAAATCCCCGAGGAATATTCAATTCTGGCTTAAAAGAAATATTAAATGTTTCAATTAAATATTCCCAACATTCAGAAAAAATGCCAGTTGAATGTGAAAATATAACTTTGGTCAAATCCAGCTTCATTATAAGAAAAAGATAACATAGAAATAAATCGAATTAACTCAAATTTCTCACTTTCATTCTGCTAGTCATGTTGTTCTATTTTTGATGTAGCCTTTAAGTCTTTTAAGTCTACATGCAAGCACATGAAACCTATTAAAACAGGTTTCATATGCTGGATAGATTAAACAGGCTTGACGGGTTAAACTTGCTTGACAGGTTTGGTGACAACTGATAGACGTTTTGTCAACAGCACTTTTTGTGAATTCATGCAGTTGTTCTATGTACATCTTATTTTCACCTTAGAGTTCTCCCTCGTTTATGCTTGTTCAATATACAATCTCAACTTGTTCTTCTTTTTTTCTTTGTCCTTTTTTAATGGTATTTTTTTTTCTCGATCAGTTTAGTAAGCTACTCACGTAGGGCCCAAACTGAAAATTTTGACAGATTTTTTTACCTTGGTAAATTTTTCGTTCGTCATCTGTGTTAATCTTCATCAGTCATAGCTATTTTCGTTTATTTTCGGTTTGTTCTTTTTCTTTTTCGTTTTTCTACCTTAGGAAACTAATCGTGAGGGTTTCTTCGATTTGAAAGTAATTTTCTTCATCAGCAAAATGACTTCAGATATCGTGTCACAGTTCCCTTAATTTTTTCAAGTCAAGAAAACGAATAATTAAAAACGGCCAAGTTTTCTTTGTTATTGCACTTTTGTCTGTTAATCAATGATCCACGGGGACACCAAAGTTGATATGATATCTCAGCTCAGTGCATTGTTCTGAGATCAACTTAATCTACACCCAATCTGGATTATTTTGACTCTGCACGAGATAAATTGAGTGCCCGTTGTACTTTCAAGCAAGGAAAAAAATACCTTCAATAATTGAGTTTCCTAATATAAAATATTTTCTCTTCATTTAGGTTTTAATATGTTCCCGTCGATTATAATTTGCTC
The DNA here is from genome assembly GCF_042242905.1 of Orbicella faveolata. Classification (NCBI taxonomy): domain Eukaryota; kingdom Metazoa; phylum Cnidaria; class Anthozoa; order Scleractinia; family Merulinidae; genus Orbicella; species Orbicella faveolata. The sequence goes on along the minus strand of NW_028301578.1, from coordinate 2,145,932 downwards.
TTGCCGGTTATTAAAAGTCTTACAAATAAGAAAATGAAATCAAAACACCACACAGAAGGAAGGGAGCTCTCCTGTGATAAATACTCTGTAGCAATCAAAGTGACTGTTTACAGTTTGAATTCAATTGTGGCGATAAACAGTACTGCAAATAATAGCTATCGAACAATTTTTTTTTTGGCAGTGTCTTAAAAGACACCGACTTTACTTTAATTATTCATCATGCAAAAAAAGCCCTGAAGTACTCTCATTTTATTGTAGAGCAGTCACTGTTTTGAAAACCGACTGTTTTGGTGCCACAAAGCATCAGTTAGGGTGAGAAAGGTTCACTTAATATTAACACCATGATATCAGGAAAAATATTGCAACGAGCTACCCTTCCCGAATACAAACACGGTAATAATTTACCGAAGGTTTTCCATCAACTTCAATGACAACTCGATGCGACGCTAGGATTTTCATTAATTCATTATAAATTAAATCTCACATCAGTTTTTCCCATCCATGAAGCTTCGCAGATGACAGCAGTATGCGAAATAAAATGCCTTGTGTGTTTTCAAATAATGGCGAAGATTAAGAACATTTTAAACTGTTGAATTTTAAATAGATCGGAGATAAAGTAATAGTTATATTTGTTCCTATTGATTTATAGGTGTGAAGTAATTAGCGATCCAATCTGGTGGAGTTGCGAAAATCAAACAAGCTCAACTGTATAAAAAGCGCCCCATAAACTTATCTGATGACATATTGTGACAGGCATTATAACTTTTATTGCTATTTTTTTCATTTAAAATGAGTATTACACCTTAAACAAGCAAAAATACCTCCTCTTTTTAGATTTTGATTGACTGCGGTTCAGGTTTGTAAGAAAAATATATAGATATATGAAACCAAATGCATGCTGTTTTAGATAAGGTTATCGCTTTCGCAGGAAAAGCGTAGGAAACGGTCATTTGAATACTGGCAATCTATTTAATAGATCCGGCGTATTGTACTGGCGATTTATATTTTTATGCATCAACGAATCATGCTTCAGACAGCACAGAGATCTAGGTGAGGTTTAAAGAGATTAATCTCACTCCAAATATAAATACACGACAAGAAGATAACTATTATTTAGGAAAACGAAAAACGCCAAGATTTTATTCTCAAAGCCATGGAGAGGAAATGTTCTTCTGTCAATGTTATTAATCACTACTACGCATTTCTTTTTTGTACTATATCTTTGAGAATTTTATTTTGCAAATGCTAGTTAATGAATTCCTTTATTATTATCAGCTGTCTTTTCGACAAGCTACAAAAAATTCTAAGGAAACTTCAAGTGCTTGCCACTCTAGAAAAAAAAAGGTTCCAGGAAAGGTAAATGAAAAGGGTTACCTTCGGTCACCATTACATCATCACACTAACACAAGCATTACGACCACAATAATTTTGGATTTACGGGGTTTGCTTAAAAATTGATATCCTGTTTCCTTAGTCCTGTGCAAAACATAAATAAATATAGATTCCTTTGAAAAGTTAATAAATGTCCAATAAGTTTTTCTGTATGTAATATCCCGGTCTAGGGATAATTATAACATACACATTTCCGAATCAGTTGGAAACATTTTTGTAAGGGCAATATATAAGGGTTACGCGGGTCATCGACAATTTATAGGCTCACTATCTCCATAAAATCTAGTTTGTTTCGATTTCCGAGGTAAAATACAAGGAAAAAAATGAAAGGAAATTTATGCTCTACAGCTGAAGGAAACGCCTACTTGGCAAGGTGGTTTGGCCTCTTTAAGGCGTTAATTGAACTTTTTATATGACACTGTCAAAAAGCTGACACGAGGACCTTTAATTAATTTTCTCCTCGTGCCCAAAAAGGAACCAAAATGTGCCAAATATCTACATTTTTCGTTATGAAATGGAACAAGATGGTGTCTTATATTTTCGAGTGCAAATTTAATTACTTTCGAGCCTTTTAATATGATGTACAAAGGTCTACAAAGCTTCGAAAGCTCAAAAAGAGTTACGATTTGTCAATTTGAGTGTTGCTACCAAAACTGATAAAATTACGAATTTCGATCTTCCGTGACATCCTGTCAGAGAATCCATCATCTACTTGGAAGAAGACTATGATTATGGGGTTTATTATTTAAAGCAAGTCGACGAAGATGTTTACTTAGCTAAGTATACGCCTGTGAATATTGCATGGAGTAAAAGAGTCATTGCACCTGTAGTTTGCCCATAGAAATCATATTTTAGTACTACACGTCATTCTATGTCAATTAAAACACAGTTTGGGAACGCCCCTGCTATGAATTACCGTTGCAGATCCTGCAGATTAAGACTGTCGCGATCGATAACTAAGTCCGCACCGTGGATTCGATTCATTTTGGTTGGCCCCCGTTATCTCAGTCCAGTATCTCGCTTTTGTTTTGTGTTTCGAGAAAAGATTGAAACACTTAAGTCTCTTTGGCCGGCACCTTTTGTAGATAGACAGATTAATTAAATAATGCAAGTGCAGTGATATCCGAAACACTAAAGTGAAGAGTATTGCAAGCCAAGTAAATAAACTTTTGGGGAGTGACTGTTGTCACAGTTCGTCGCGTCGCCAAGGCACCTAAGATGCTTGGGAATGACATGGACCTATATAAACAAATGCCCTTTATGATTAAAAGTGACTTCGAAAGACACAATCAACCAGCGAAGCGACTCTGTTATCGTCTTTAGTGTTTTAAGACTGAGCATCCTTCAGTTTCATCTCGAAGCCAAATAATGTGCCGTAGTCATCGGTCGCTACAAAGTGGAAACTTCTCCAACGCGGTCCATTGAACTCACAGCGATAAAAGGTTCATCTTCTACACATTTGCAACTGTTACATTTTCTGTCAAATTTTTCAAGAGTAAAACCTTTCTCCCCGAAAGACAAAAAACATCGGCGTCGTCGACAATCGTTGAACGGTTGGTTCTGCAGTTTCTAAGATGAATAATTTGACTGAAAAGAACACAATGCAGCCGAAGGACGAGGACGAAGGAACTCTTCAGTTACCTGGTGCAACATATTTGATAGTCGTGTTGGGTTTTTGCGCCAATTCGTTCATATGTTTCGCATTTTGTTACTACCGAAGGATACGGACAGTGCACAACTATTTTGTTTTCAATCTGGCCATCAGTGACTTATTAGCTCTCGTGTCGTTATGCCTGTTCCTCGCGTTCCCGGCCATGCTAAAGACGATGTCAGACGAAAACGGGAAGATTCTTGAAATGGTTTTGATCATGTTTGAAACATTTTGTGGCTCGGCCAGCATTGCTAACTTGACAGTCATAAGTTATGATCGCTATTACTCCGTTACTAAACCACTGCACTACACTGCGAACATAACACACAGAAAAGCCGTTCTTTTCATTGTTTGCATTTGGGGATACGCGCTGGTTGTCGCACTCTTGCAGCTGCTCTACTTTGTACCAGACGTTTTCAAGTACGGATACAGTCCGTTCCTGGCGCTTTTCAACTCGGTGATCCCCTTGGCTGTAACACTGTACTGTTACATCACAATCTTCATCATCGCTTCCAGCCACCTACGCAACAACCCACACCGAAGTCAAGACCCAAACGCGCCCGCCAACATCTTGACTAAGAACTTAAAAATATCATTTCATATTCTAGTTCTCGTGGCACCTCTTTTAGTCTGCTGGAGTTATTACTACGCAATAATCGTTGTCGAGGTGTACTGCTTGGATTGCATACGCTTAACTCCTTTTGAGAACTGGATGGTTAGTATGTTGACTCACATCATGGCGCTAGTCGATCCCCTAATTTACATTTTTCTCACTAAAGATTTTAGGAAGATCATTTTCAGTTGTTTCAAACCCGGGAATCGCCCATATTCCGTCAGTGAAACTTTTCATCTTTCGACCACAAGATCAACAAATGCCCATGCATCGCCAGGGACGGGCTCGGAAACGCGTATCATGGATGAAGATCAGATGGCTTCATCTTATCGCCGTTATTGAAAATGCTGGCAGCCGGTTTTGTGGCGTTGAAAACGTGATTTGCAACACTGGGATAAAAGAGATTCTATATAAAGGGAAACATTGCTGGGCGACGCTGAAACAAGACTGTGAAGCGGAAACAAAAGCAAAACAGAACCAGACATGAATATTGAAAAACTAAATATTATGGAACTATGTGTTCAAGAAAAACAAAAGAAAGACAAGGGATTATTCGAAGATCCATTAAATAAACAACAACGGGTTCAACTTCTATACATACATCGAAAAATTATCTTCTAAAGTTGCAAGCAGGTGCAGGGTAAAAAAAAAATTAGAATTTCATTCTGCGTTCAGATCTTGAGATTAAAAAGGTAGAGAAAAAAAAAAAAAAAAAAAAAAAAAAGAAAAAACGGCCAAGCTTGAAGGGATCTGCAGTAATTTCTGTTAATGATTCTGCGTGTGTCACTTATAAATTAGATTCCGCAGTTACAATATTCCTTCTAAACAGTTAAATCTTTAATACGGCCACAGGACTTCTACTGTTTCGTTTTCCGGCAGCTTTCAAAGCTCTTTCAGGTAGTGATCGTTTCATAGCTTCCCGGTGGTAATTTTCAAGCTATTCGTTGCCACGATTGACGTGAAATGTAAATGTTTTTGGACAGTTGAAATATGAGTCACGAGACTAATAGCCACGTTCTGATCTATGAAAAAAAAAATCATAGTTTGTCAGTAGTTCTGTACCGAAACACGAAGAAGCTTGGATCAGTCAGCCAACACTGAAAGCAGATATGCAATTCATCATGAAAACCTTTTTCATTTTCGCTCGCTCTTGGGAATGATGTCTATCTCTGCTTTGAATTCTAAATCTTGATCACGAATGCGTTTAGTCAGCGCTGTTCGAGGATTGTCATTAAGGCAGCTGTCACAAGCGCGCCAGTCATTTTGTATCCTCATGCATTTGCAATTAATTTTCCTTTGTCAAATTAACTCTCCAGGAGCCGACTGATCTTAAAATTCAAGAAAACCCGACTTTAAAATCGTATTTCAAATGTATTTTACACAGGAGCGAAAGCGGCAAAAGCAAATAGTTAATCTCCGGGTTATTATGAAAAAAATCGCGCGACAAAAAGATCAGTTACAACAGGCGATTTCCGATGCATAAAGCAGGTTTGGTACAACAAATTACACCAGCCGTAGGATATTTACGTAGAAATGGCGTATTCTCTGTTATTACAAAAAGCCTTGGGGTCAGGTTAAAACTTTATCCATCGTGAATGACTCATTGAAAAAGATAGATGGCCGGAACTTTGTCGTAAGTCCACATTAATCAAGGTACGCGAACGCAAGATATATCAATATTGTTTGAATGTCTCGTTTTTTTAGGAAGCGGCGAGGAAATGTGTTTAGCCTCACTTAGATCAGTATTGAGAGTCTATACGCGAGATATTTCACAGCGAAGAGGATTTTTAAAATATGTATTAATTAAGAGAAAATAACAATACTTTAAAATACAAATAATTTTAAAAGATGATTTATAACAGCTAAAAGGTTTCTAAATGTGTTTAATCCTAAAAGCTTCACAAGGTCATATTGTAAATACATCGAAAAGAGGTCACAGTGCCCGGTCATAAATAATCGAAATGTCTAAAACGTAATACGGCTAAAATAGCCGTCAAATTTAAACCAACGTACATGGAGGAATATTTGAAGTTGCCAACGTGAAAATAGCCTTAGTAAACATACGGACAGGTCCTATTAATGTAAATCTAACAGATGAAGTGGTCTGTAAAATAAAACGCAAAAATAATGGTCAAGAGAGTTTTCGCTTTCTATTAGTTTAATACATTCTTATTTTCTAGATGCGCATCTTTCGGTGAAAGAAATGTCGTTTTGAAATTCTATCAAAAGAATTGTCTTGAACCGCTGCATAGGGGTTTTGAGTTTCATCGCATTTT